>NC_044907.1:63875286-64175286 GCF_001633185.2 Quercus lobata
CCTTAGCTGAATCCTTCAAAGAAAATGGAAAGACTTTTAATTTAATTTGATCTTTAGTCACCCCTGTGGGTTTCGTACTTGTGCACACCACATGAAGCTCCTTTAGATGCTTGTGAGAATCTTCACCTGCAAGGCCATGAAAAGTGGGCAAGAGATGTATTAGTCCAGATTTTAATTCAAAAGTAGTGGTAGTATCTAAAGTAGGGAACGTTATGCATAATGATTGTTGATTCAAATCAGGGGCGGCAATTCCAGCCATGACTTCCACCTCTTCTAAATCAGAATTGCTAGCAAACAAGGAACCAAGAGCTAGATCATGCTCTTCAGGATTTCTCCAAACTTTCTTCCTTAACCTACGCAAAGTTCTCTCTATTTCTAGATCGTACTGCACACCTTGATTAGAAGATCAAGTTACAGTCATAAACAATCAAGGAAACTCGAACCATGAAAAACAAATCAGGAAAAATCTAGAGTAATGAAAAAAAAAAAAATTTCTACACTGAAACACAAACAATCAAAGTGATTTTTTTTTTTTTGGTTGAAAATTTCAAGAATGAAATAAGGATCACAAGAAGCGCAAAAATCAACTTGAATCACTCCCTAGAAATGGTGCCAAAATTTGGTGTGCTGTTGCAGGCAACCAAAAATAAAACCTATACTCCTAAAAATATATGTAGCGATGTGAGTAGGGATCGTTCCCACAAAGAGTATCTAGCCTAGTTTTATGCTACATGAACAAGGATGGGGGGGGGGGTTTGAGAATAACAAAAACAATTTTAAGAAAAACAACTAAGGAACAATTCAAATTAAAATATCGAAATCAATCAAAAAAACAAACCTTGGTCTAAGTTAACATCCACCATTAGAATTTTACAACTGATCATTGATGCAAGTATATATCAATTCACACTTTGAATATTCACCATTTGAACTATTTTTCTATCTTTCGTTAGTCACAGTTAATTAGAAAACAAGTGATCTAATTAACCCTAGCAGCTAAACAACCCAAGACAAGTGCTAAAGGTTTAATCTAGTAGAAGCCTTAAGAATTAGAGAGATTGATGAAACAAAACAACACAAGCACAAGCGGTAGTATTTAATTTAGTCGAGCATTCTTCCTAAGATCTAATAATTTTTGACGTAGAATATCATTAAATCTTGGTTGCTTCACAAATTAAAGAGATCAAACAATTACAGATTTGATATCTAACCTAGTAGTAGATTGCAACGAATAATAAACTAGCAGGCTTCCTAGTAATTAAACGAGACAATCATGAATATGGGTATAGAAGAACATCTGATATCAAAGCATAAAATTGAATAGTAAAAACAAATTAGATCTCACATTTTTATTGATTCCAAGGCTTCCATTTCCTTCGACCAAGTATAAAAGTTTAGCCACGTAGGGCCATGATGAAAACTCGAAGGAGAAGTTAGAGAAGAGGGGAGAGAGATGTCTGTGTCAAGTCTGATTTTTCCTCTCCCTTTTACACATATTCCCCATTTTCCAAGCCTACTAGATCTCCTAAAAATATTCTAAATATTATCCTAAAATAACAACATCCAAATATGACTAATTAAAGAAAAAAGAAAAAAAATAGAGTCCTAATATAACTAGGAAAGTGGTGTTTTCAGTTGGAAATTTGATGCACTAGATTTGGAAACTTCCGAAAATAAACCGCATTAGATCCGCGTATTAGAATGCAGGCTAAGGAATGTTCCAGAACATCAATAGTGCAGGTGTAGCAAATTTGAATCTTGATTTCGACCTTGATGTGGCGAGTATATCTCAAAACTTAAAACATGAAAGTTGTAGAGCTTTTTCTTGGTGTTCTATAGCATCTTGAATCATCTCAATCAGAGCTCGTGTGAGAGGGTTATGCCTAAATTACGAAGCGATATTGAAATTGTCTAGAATCGCCCAATTAGCTTCGTTTTGCACTTAATGCCTCTATTTGCATCCTAAATCAAAATATAAGAATAATGAGTACATTTAGGCACCAAATAAGTATAAAAGACTAAACATTAAGGGAGAAAAATATGACATTTTGCATTTTCATCAAAAACCTTGACATCCGATGCACTTTGGTCCGGAGGGAATAGTGTACTGACCGCCATCCTTAGCATCCTTCTTTCCTTTGTTTTGGCTCTTGAAATGAGAAGAATTGGATTGCTTACAGTCCTTATCAAATCCTTTCGCATTGGCATTCTTCATGAACTTCTTGAATTGCCTAGCGATGTAGGATTTCATCTTGGAATCTTCATCATTGAAAGGCTCATCGGTCTCATTGCTTTTGGCCTTCAATGCCATGCTCTTTTTTTTTTTTTTTTTTTTTTTTTTTTTTTTTTTTCATTTTTTTTCCTTTCCCGATTCTAGTCAAACCTAATTCATAGTTTTGTAAGTTGCCAACCAACTTCGTCAAAGGAATAGAGTCAATATCCTTTGATTCTTCAATGACAGTAATCTTGGCATGAAATCTCTCAGGCAGAGACCTTAGCACCTTTCTTACAACCTTGGGTTCGAGAATGGTTTCTCCAAGATTAAAGACTGAGTTGACTATGTCCTTCAGCTTGGCATAGAACTCATCAAAAGACTCATCCTTCTCAATTTTTGTCTCCTCAAAGCAAGTAGTGAACCTTTGAAGCTTTGAATACTTGACAGCCTTAGTCCATTCATAGGTTGTCTAGAGGATAGTCCATGCTTCCTTAGTAGTTTCAGTAGAGGATATCTTCTTGAACTTCTCATTGATGACCGCACTGAATAGAGCATTCAATGTTATGCTATTGAAGTTTATCGCTTTGATCTTGGCATCATCCTAATCAGCTGGCGCTTCCTTTGGCTTAGTCTAGCCAATCTCCACAGCTTGCCACACCTTTTCATCTAAAGACCGCAAGAAAACTCTCATGCGTACTTTCCAGTATGTATATTTAGTACCATCAAACAAAGGAGGTATAATAAGTGATTGTCCTCTATTCATGACAAATAGAGGTCAATGGATCACATAATAAAGATTAATCCTAATCAGAGTGTGTCCACTCTGATACCATTTGATAGGCCAAAAATGTATTGACCGCTTTAAGAAATTAATCAATTAATTAGCCAAGTGAAATTAATTAGATTCAATTTCATGCAATAAGTGTGGTAGCACAAACAAATCACCAACTAAGTTAAATGCAGCGGAAAATAAATTTGACACAGGTGATTTGTTTACGAATGGGAAAAATCACCGAGGCAAAACCCCATCGGGTGAATTTAAGGTTACCACTCCTGAGAATCCACTATTATCAAAACAAGTGGTTACAAGTAAAAGGAATCCTAATACCTAATACCTAATACCAACCTACAGTTGAACCTTTACTCCAATACCTAATTGGACTTGTGATGTAGCGGCAATCTCTCATTTCAATGCACGAATCCTAGTATGTGACTAACTAATGATGTACAGATCCCAGTACATGACTAACACACCAACTTGAGGAAGATGTTGGCTGCAAAGTTTTTCAGTTTATCCGACAATGAAGATCAAGAAGCTCCTTAGTTACAAAACTCTTGGCGCAAAGACGCAGTAGCTTCTAGAAAGAATATGATGAATTAGGACAAATTCTTTCTCCTGTCACAATTTGCGTGCACAATGACTTTGCATTAAGTTGCATCCCTTGCATCACCTTTGACGGCTCTTAAAATAATTTTTATATATGTCTAGGGTTGTGAGAAAAGATACCCTACACAAATACACTTGGATATGCATGAATTTAGATTTGGAAATCTAAATTTTGTAATTCTCGATAGATACAACTTTTGTCGAGCTGCTGTTGAGCATTAACATTAAACCTCGATAGATATGATCTGTCAAGCTAAATGTCGAGTTTTTATGAATAACACTTCTTCACTTGTTTCTTGGACAAATTTGCAAGGCTTTAATACTAAACTTGAACTCTTATTCCTTGAAGTACTAAACCCATCCTAGATCTACCCAATTACAAGTAAAGTGCATTTTGTCAAAGGATTAGCCAATTTACATAACATATGTTTCTAACAAGTCTCACATATGTCCTAACATATAGTATGTGGAAAAGTGACTAGGTATTTTCTAGTAGTCTCTAAGCTTGCTTTGCTAACATAATTCTCTATCCACAAAAAGTCCCAATAGCCCAACTAACACTTTCTCCTATTTCTTTTTTTTTACTGAAGAGAGAAGTATATTAATACTATGAAGAAAATATGGTCCTAGGAATTAGTCTGGGAGTTAATCAAAAGAGCCAACATAGTGGCCATCAACACTAGGAACCAAGCCTTTGGTAGTCCTCTAACAAAGATGTTGCCCCTTTTAGAATTGTAGTGGGGTGATGGGACTTATCCTTTGGTAGAGCCAAAAATTTATCTTTGAGGGGCTTAATTTAAAATATACTTATTGATTTTTTTTTCCTTTCTACATACTACATATTATTTTATATATAGTAATATAAAAACAATTATAAACATAGTTTAAAATGTGTTGGGGACGTTTTGCAAGAAGGGGCAAAAATGCAGGATTAGCTCAAATCTCCCTTTAGGTTCTTTAGAAATGTTTATTTGTGGAGAATCAAGTCCAAAATGCATAATGTATAGAAAATAAAGGCTAATGGTGTTTTAACAAGAGAGAAATCAAAACACCAATAACAAAAATGCTGAAAATGGCATAAAAATACAACAAGTTCAAAACTACCCATAGTCAACAAGAAGAGGAAATTGACAGAGGCTGTGAGTAAAAGAGAGAAGGTTCCCTTGTACCCATATTTTCACCCCTAAGCTTTAGAATTGTGAGGGCGTTAACTGGTTGAATGAGCTTTTGTTCCAAAGTTTCAAATCTATGGGGCAAATCGTAGTTGGTCTATTTTTGAGTTGAAGAGAGAGTTTTATATTGAATTTAGGGTGTTGCTAATGACTAGTTTTTGGACAGAGAGAGCAGCTTTGGTCCTCCTAAGTGCTATTTCCATGATTTGGTGTAGTTTTCTTTATGCTTAGTGAAAGTTCAATTAGTGTGTCAAACACTAATGAATGTTTAGACCCGTAAATTTAATAATACCAATATAAGCTTATATATAAACAATATATGTGCGGAATGATGTATATAAGCTATAACCAAATAGGTACACTCTAAACCATAATTAATCACAAACATAATAGCAATTAAAAGGTAAAGAGTAAGGGAAGAGAGATGCAAACACAGAGATAACACCAGCACGTGTTATCGAAGAGGAAACTGAAGAACTCGGCAAAAAACCTCTCTGCCGCCCTCCAAGCGGTCAAATGATCCATTAAAGAATACAGTTGGGATACATGAATAGCAGAAGACCCTCTGAGCCTAATCTACCAAATGCACCTAAGCCTTCCAAACTTCTTGCTCCAACAGGGTTACGCCTAACCTTATCTTCTTTAGCTTCCCGGATCCCGCAATAAGCCCATTGCATCAACCAAGTAAATTGGTCATCTCTGAACTGCTTCCTAAGCACCAAAATACCTCCTTATTGATACGGGTATGATGAGATAAGGATTTGGCAAAATGTACCTTTCAAGGATATGTCAATAGAGAGGGTGAGAGTAGAGGAATTTGGAGAATCAAATGATGAAGAATGTGGATGAGTCAATCTTGTTTTTCTTTAGGGTTTCTCTCTAGAAGCTCTCTACATTTTGTGGGTATAAGGGAATTTATAGTAGTGTATGTGAGGAATGTGAAAAGTTAGTTTTCATCCAAACAAGGCGTTCTGGCGACTTAGCCTCGCGATTGGAATGAGTCGCGAGTTTGAGTCATGAGTTAACTGCCTGGCTAGACTGTATATTTTTGTCCTGTAGTGCTCCAGCTATTGTGACCCTTTAGTTGCTTGCATGCTTCACACATATACCACTTTAGCGACTTGCCAGTCACAAGTCAATTGCGAGATCCAGTCGTGAGATTCCTTTGATTTGCACACATCTTGAGTTTTCTTTACACTCTCTCACATACAACCCTTACATGATTCTCACCTAAATATAGGGTATTTAATTGCTAAAATACAAGAAAAATTGACACGGAATAAATCCAACACATGATTGAATAAATTCAACTTTACAATCTCCACCTTTGGCTATTCTGTAACAAAACCCTAAAACATACTCTAGACTTGAAATGTGAGTTGGGAATAGTTACCAAAACTCACTCACACCTAACCCTAGAAACTGAGAAGCTCTTGAACCAAATAGACAAGTTTTCTTGAAAACAATAACACAAGATGATCATTGTAAGTAGAAATATTGAAATACATATGGAACAAGCACAATGTGATCAAGCAGTAACAACTATAGCAATAAAGCATGGCTTGACCAAACATGAACAATCATTATAAATAGTGATCACAATGACCATTCACACAAGGAATGAACATCCGGCCATGCAAGCAAATAAGCTCAATGCAAAATGTTATTTGCATGTCTAACACATAACCGATACAAAAACACAAAGGTATTTGCATCAAGGATACAAGATCCAACAAGGGTACAAGTGTGGAGTACTAAAGAAAATGCATAACATTAACTAAAAGTACTAATAAGCTACAAAGCAAAGGTACAAATCTAAAGCATAGTTTAAATACACAACATAAACCATGATATAAGATAATATAAAGCAAATATTAAGTATAGGCCTTTTCTTTCTCTTGTTCTTCACCCCTATTATGAACCATCTCCCCCTTTTTTTCATGGAACAGCTAGTCCTCATTTTCTTCTGGCTTTCTTTGGATTTGGTCTAATTGAGTTTGGTGAGAAGTGAACCTCGTATTACAATGGATGTGGTGAGAGTGCATGAGAGATGCAAGTCCGAACATCTTGGTGCTTATGTCTTGGACAGATGCCATAATGTTGTCTAACTTCTCATCATAGGAGTGTGAGCTAGAGCGTGAACCACCATGAGCAGTTGGACTATCTGGCTTGACTCCCTTTCGGTTATGACCTATGCTAGCATCGAGAGTACGAATGTTGATTGGACTTGGCTTAGGGTAGGGATACTCATCTTCCAATGGATGAATGCCTTTGAGCTTCAAACTTTTTGAAATGAGGCAGCAGAAAGGAATGTAGTTCCTTGAGTCAATTCTCTCAACAATTTTACTCAAAATATGGAAGATAAGATCGCAAATATCAATCTCTTCATCAATAATCAGGTCATGAAGGAATAAAGCTCTGTTGAGATTCATGTATCTGGTGCTTGATAGAGGATAGAGGTTATGGAACATGATTGTTGTAAGCACCCTTAATTTTGGAGATAGTGAGTAAACACTAATTGATTTCCCATCGGGAGAGAATTCCAGGTTAGCTCCAAGAGTTTCCCGAAGTAAATCTTCCTCCGGATTCAAGTCATCATACACCGGTGGCTTAGGAAATGTGGGCTGGTTGATGCACAGAATGTTAGCAATATAGTAAGGTGTCACTCTGAAGTTCTGTCCTCTAACCCAACATTTCAGCTCAACCCCTTCAGAAATGGCATTTGCATAGAATTCCTTCACCATATTTTCATATGGTTCTTCAAAGTTGTTTAGAAGGAAGTTCCAATCCTTGGATGCAAACCATTTTAGAATTTTTGTATAAAGAAGAAAAGCTTGCTCAACTACCCTCTCAACCAACATCGGAGCATCCTGGAAGTAGTTCTCATAGGCTTGAGATGTGGCATATGATCTGAACTTGTTAGCATCATAAAATCCTGTCAATGATTGAGTCTTCTTTGACTTAGGAGTGAAGCTATCAAGGTCAATCATTGGTTCCTATCCTTTGCTACTACTTCTTTTCACAACTAATTTCTTGAATGGAGACATTATCAAGCTGTATCTAGTCAAATCAAAGAGCAAGATGAAATGCAAAGGGCAGCAAACTTGATTAGCAACAAGTTAATACCAGCACAATGGACATTGAAATACAACACTAAAAACAGAAATTTAAAGTGTAAGCAACCAAAATTGACATGTATAGACATAATTCATCAATACATGATAGAATCATGACTTTAAGCATTCAAACATGTCAAATAGTGTGTGTGTGTGTGCATCAAATGCAAAGCGTGTGCAAATTAGGGCAAAGTGTAAAAACACATAATCATATGATGTTTCAAAATCAAAGAAACATGAATATCCCTATAGCCATTGTATTCCATGGAATCCACAGAAACACAAGAAAATGTCTAGAAGACATTTTATCATGGACATGATATGCACAACACAACACAAACATGGTATAATGCACAAAAGTAAGAAACATACATGAAAAAATATATATATATATATAAGGCATTATACTACCAAAACCAACAAAACTCATACATCAAACTCAACAAAATATCAACAAACCATATTCTAACGTCATATTTTCAAATCTCAACAAAAACACAAAATCCAAGAAATCAAGGGCTAGAAACATGAAATACTTTGAGAAAAAGAGAAAACCCATACCTTTTCTTAAAGATTGGTGAAGGATTGATGAAGAAAATGGAGGTTTTGTGAGTGAAAAGATTTCGGAAGAGGGAGAGGCGGACAAAACAATGAAACAGCACGTGACGCGAGGGAAAACTGAAAAATTTTTGAAAACTGTCTTGGATTTAACCTTATTTGTGCAAAACAAGCGTTTTTCGTGACTGGACTGAGTCGTGAGCAAGTCGCCAAGTCAAATCGCCAAAATCTTGTATGAAAATTTTTGAAAAATTTGTCTAAGTGTTTTTCGCAACAGGAAGGTCCACTGGTGATTAAGTCGTGAAGGGAGTCGTGAAGCATTCTGAGTAAACTCGTGACTGGAGCTTCCACTTGCGAACCAGTCGCCAAAGTGAGTCATGAAAATGCTAAAAACCTAGAAAATTTGAAATTTTTCTAAGTCTTTTTTGTGACTGGGGGTTTGACTCGCTAGAGAGTCGCGAGAGCTTCTGAATAAGCTTGAGACTGGGGTCTCGCAACTAGATTGACCCGCGAGAGTGAGTCGCCAAAACAGAGTTGCACAATTTTTGAAAAGTTTGAAAATTTTCAAAACAAAAACACTTTCCAAAAACAATTAAAATACTAAAAAATATTTTTGTGTTTGATCAATATATGTTTGAGTAAGTGCAACACATTTAAATAAGTACAATCACACAAGTGAATAAACACGTGTGATGTGTGTGGGTATCAAAGATGAGATAGTTCTTAGTCTAATGTGAAGCTTCAATAATCAATTCAACCAAGATATACACAATTAGCACGAGAAAGAGTGAACAATCTCAATTATAGAAGTATGCATATATGACCTCCCACAAAACTTGAATACATAATTGTGAAGCTTTTCATTTGGCTTTATACATTCCATAACATTTGATTATTTTGGAACAATACATCTCATTTTGAGATTGATGCTTGAAATTTTTTATTTTTCAATTTGATTAGTAAGCCTTTGGCTTTTGGGCACCATACATTTTCATAAAAGTCATTTTCCCTTTTTCCTAGTCAAATACTAGTATGTGCGACAACTTTTGCAACTCATTATCTCTTTTCATTTTGAGATTTACATTTGTTGAGCTCTTTAGGTAAAAAAATAAAAGAGTGGGAAGATATATAAGTACAAGTCTATGCAAGTCTCAAGATCAACAAAACCATTGACTAATCATTCACGACAAGTTTGAAGATCTATTTACAACAGTCACATAGATGTCAAGATTTTTCCCACAATGATATGAGTGCATAGAGAACAAGCTATGCTTATAAATGCACAAAACCATTTGTACGAAGGTACAAGGCAAAACATGCATGTGACAAAACACAATAATGCTGATAAAACTTTTTGGATTTTCTACTTTTTATGTGTTTTTAGATTTTTCACACAAAAGAAAGTAATGATTGATAAAAAAGAAAACATTCAAAGCTTTTAAAAACAAACAAAAATTTGTCAAAATATGCTATACATGTGACCAATAAAGTGGTGTGTGCTATACACAAGTGAGATCAAATCAAGATAGATAAGTAAAGCACATATCACATATGAGATTCGGGGAATTGTATCAATGCTGATGGTCTTACGGAGTGATTCAAACCATGGACCATCGAGAGGTTTGGTGAAGATGTCTACCTTTTGGTTGTCCATATGTATGAATTCACGACACACGACTTTATCTTCCACCAGATCCCGGATGAAGTGATAACATATCTCTATGTGCTTTGAATTTGAATGCTAAACCAGATTCTTAAAGAGGTTTATAGCACTGGTGTTGTCACAGAACACACATATTGTATCTTAAGGAATCCCGTAGTCATGAAGCATCTTCTTCATCCAGAGAAGTTGTGTGTAGCAGCTCCCAGCAGCTATGTACTCTGCTTCCGCCTTAAAGAGAGACACTGAATTTTGTTTCTTGCTCTCCAAGAGATAAGGTTGTTGCCAAGATAGAAACAACCGCCTGAGGTACTCTTCCAGTCATCCACACTTCCAGCCCAATTTGCATCTGAATACCTCGCAAGGCATGCATTGGAATCCTTTAAGTACCACAAGCCATAATCCAAAGTGCCATTAACATATCGTATGATTCACTTCACAGCAGTCAAGTGGGATTCCTTCGGAGCGGCTTGATATCGAGCACAAACTCCCATGCTAAAAGCAATATTTGGTCTACTTACCGTAAGATAGAGTAAACTCCCAATGATGCTCCTATACAAATTTGGACTCACTTCTACCCCAGAAGGATCAAGATTAAGCTTTGTGGTCATGGGAGTGGAGGCATGCTTTTTGGAATCTAATTCAAACTTCTTGACAAGATTTTTAGCATATTTTTCTTGTGAAATGAATATACCCTCCTTCTTTTACTTGACTTGAAGTCCCAAGAAAAATGTAAGTTCCTTCACCTTACTCATCTCGAATTCTTTTTCATCTCTTTGGAGAACTCTATAGCTTGAGCATCAATGGTAGCTCCAAATACAATGTCATCAACATATACTTGAGCCCCAAGAAGGTAGTCCTCATCAGTCTTGGCAAATAGAGTCCGATCGGCATATCCTCTTTTGAATCCTCTGTCCAAGAGGTAATGTGTAAGCCAGTCATACCAAGATCTAGGAGCTTGTTTCAAACCATCAAGAGCCTTCTTCAATCTCAACACATGATCCGGGAAGTGAGGATCTTGGAAACCATTTGGTTGTTCGACAAACACTTCTTCATTTAGGCATCCATTGAGAAATGCACATTTCACATCCATTTGGTAGAGTTTGAAGTTCATAGTGCATGCAATTGACAGAAGAATGCGGATAGACTCAAGGCTTGCTATGGGAGCAAAGGATTCATCAAAATCTACTCCTTCCACTTAAGTGTATCCTTGAGCCACCAACCGAGACTTATTTCGTATAATCTCGCCATCTTCATCAGTCTTGTTTTTGAAAATCCATTTGGTGCCAATGACATGAAAATTTTTAGGCCTAGGAACAAGTTCCCATATATCATTTCTTACAAATTGTTTTAGCTCTTCATGCATTGAGTCCACCCAATTTTCATCTTGAAGTGCTTCTTCTACATTTTTCGGCTCAAATTAGGCAAGGTAGCAATGGTACGTTACATGATTGGCAAGAAGTGTGTTTCCCTTTCTTAGATGAAGACCTTCATCTGGAGACCTAAAGATGGCTTCTTTGAGGTGGGCACATCATTATTCCGGGAGATAAGAGGATGAACTTCTGGAGGGGTGAGAGGACTTAATGATCTAGACAATTGACCTTGTCTCCATTCTAAAGTTCATGAGATTTGCTTCCTTTTCCAGTGTAAGTCCTTCCACTTCAATATCTTGTGCTTTAACCTCAACTGTGGATTCTTTGGAGCTTGGTCCTTCTACATCATCATCAATCTCTACGTTTGTTATGGTGTCATCAATCACCACATTGATGGACTCCATCACCGTCTTTTTTCTCTTGTTGAAGACTATATATGCCCAACTAGTGGTAGAATAACCAAGGAAAATGCCTTCATCACTTTTGGCATTGAATTTTCCAAGGTTCTCCCGATCATTTAGAATGTAACATTTGCTCCTAAAGACTCGGAAGTACTTCACTTTAGGCTTCTTTCCATTCCAAATTTCATATGGTGGATTCTTTGTTCCCACTTGGAAGAATATTCTATTACCAATATGACAAGAAGTGTTCACAGCTTCTCTCCAAAACTTTTGAGGAATTTTCTTGTTGAGTAGCATAACTCTTGCCATTTCTTGAATCACCCAATTCTTCCTCTCAACTACCCCATTTTGTTGAGGAGTTTTAGGGGCTGAAGATTCCTTTTTAATACCATTTTTCTCACAAAAAGACTCAAATCTTGCATTCTCAAACTCATTGCCATGATCACTCCTTATCTTGAAAATAGGAACCCTTTTCTTGTTTTGAAGTCTTTTGCACAAAATTTCCATCTTCTCACTTGCTTCTAATTTTTCTTTAAGAAATTCCACCCAAGTGTATCTTGAGAAATCATCAACAATGACCATGATGTTCCTTTTTCCTCCTAGGCTTTCAGTTCTTGTGGGCCCCATTAGATCAACATGAAGAAGCTCTAAACATCGTGAGGTAGAAATCACATTCACCTTGTGATGATTTGACTTTGTTTGCTTCCCTATTTGGCATGCACCACAAATAGTCTTCTCCACCTTTCCAAATTTTGGAAGCCCCACAACAGCTTCAAGTTTAGACACTTTAGCCACTTGTTTAAAGTTAGCATGCCTAAATCGTTGATGCCAAAGTTCCAACATGTCAACACGAGCACTTCTACAGGAAATCGTTGATGTTGGAACTACTCCGTAGCAATTGTCGGTAGTCCTATTTCCCTCCAATACTTGAATCCCTTCTTCATCAATGATTACACACCCCTTCTTTGAGAATTGAACAAGGAAGTCTTCATCACATATTTGAGTGATGCTTAAGAGATTTGCCTTAAACCCTTTGATGTATAAGACATCCTTCAATAGAGGTAGCCTCGATATCTCAATAGTCCCTTTGCCAAGTACTTGAGCATGGCTTCCATCGCCAAATGTCACATAGTCACTGACCCTCTCTTTGAGTGACTTAAATAATGATTTATCTCCTGTCCTATGGCAAGAACAGCCACTGTCAAGATACCATAAACACGAATTAAATACCTTCAAGGAGGTGTGCACAAATAAGCAAGCATGGGAAAAGCACTCTTGATCTTTAAACAAAAAATTATCTTCATTTTCCACTCTCTTGTTAGTTTGAATTTTCTTTTTAAGATCATCAACCTTATCACACAATATTCTATTCCTTCTATTATACTTCTTAATCAAGGAATTTGATTCACATAGACTATTGTGTAGTATATGGTTCTCATTTTCAAAATATTTCAGCATGTGAACAAACATCCTAGCATGTTTCTTTGTTTTTAATAACTCTAGGAGTTCATTGTTAGGACAATCTTCAAACATACTCATAGAGTCATTATCACGAACATTTAAACCACAGTTCAACATAGCCTTATCCATAGTTTCATCCATAGCAAAGGGGTCTAGGATCAAACTTAGGTAATGAAACCATAGAAAGTGTACTTGCTCTGATACCAATTGAAAGTTCAATTAGTGTGTAAAACACTACTGAATGTTTAGACCCCCAAATTTAACAATACCAACACAAGCTTGTACATAAACAATATATGTGCGGAATGATGTATATAAGCTATAACCAAATAGGTAAAACACTCTAAACCATAATTAATCACAAACACAACAGCAATTAAAAGGTAAAGAGTAAGGAAAGAGAGATGCAAATACAAAGATAACATCGGCACGTGTTATCGAAGAGGAAACCGAAGAACTTGGTGAAAAACCTCTCTAACGCACTCCAAGCAGTCAAATGATCCATTAAAGAATACAATTGGGATACATGAGTAGTAGAAGACCCTCCAAGCCTAATCTATCCAATGCATCTAAGCCCTTCAAGCTTCTTGCTCTAACAGGGTTACGCCTAACCTTGTCTTCATTAGCTTCTCAGATCCCGCAATAAGCCCATTGCATCAACCAAGTAAATTGGTCATCTCTGAACTGCTTCCCAAGCACCAAAATACCTCCTCATTGATACAGGGATGGTGAGATAAGGATTTGGCAAAATATACCTCTTAAGGATATGTTAATAGAAAGGGTGAGAGTAGAGGAATTTAGAGAATCAAATGATGAAAATTGTGGATGTGTTAATCTTGTTTTTCTCTAGGGTTTCTCTCTCAAAATTCTCTCTAGAAGCTCTCTACATTTCGTGGGTATAAGGGTATTTATAGTAGTTTATGTGAGGAATGTGAAATGTTAGTTTTCATCCAAATAGGGCATTCTGGTGACTCAGCCTTGTGACTGGAACGAGTCGTGAGTTTGAGTCGCGAGCTAACTGCCTAGCTAGATTGTATATTTTTGTCTTGTAGTGCTCCAATTATCGTGACCCTTCAGTTTCCTGCATGCTTCAGATGTGTGCCACTTTGGTGACTTGTTAGTCGCGAGACTCCTTTGATTTGTACACATCTTGAGTTTTCTTCATACTCTCTCACACATAACCCTTACATGATTCCCACCTATTACAGGATATCTAATTGCTAAAATACAAGCAAATTTGGCACGGAATAAAGGCAACACATGATTGAATAAATTCAACCTTACACTTAGGAGATGAGTTGATTGCTTTTTACATAATTTTGGAAATAAAGGAGTTTGCTCTAATTGGCTACCTTTTGTCAGCTATTTCAGATTATTGGAATACTCACCTAAGTGATGACTAGCAGCTGGAGTTGGCCAATAAGAACCAACTATGTTTTAAAGACAAAAATGGGTTAAGACAAAAACTTTAGGTCACAGACAACTAGAGTATTAAAGATCTTTTAGGGTGGAAATTTTAGGTACAAAACCTCCTTCATGAGCTTGAGGTGCTACTTGCATCCTTAACTCGCTTGGTAGCACACTTGAGCTAGGCTCATGCAAAAGGTCCGAAAGGAATTGACCCATATCCTCCAAATTACACTTGCTCAATTTCCCCCAAGGAGTCGCACGGGCTTGGGCCATGCTTAAATGAATAAAATATAATTTAATATATGAACTGGATCCACAAGGAAGTTGGGCTTAGTTAAATTAGGCTTGTGGAAAATGTGTTGTGAAAATGGGTATCAACAAAATGTAAAAGTATTTTATAAATCAATAGATATAAAACAAAATGTGTTTAATTAACAAATAAATATGTGCAAAGTTTATTAAAAAATATTAGATACAAACTAATCATTTTTCTTTATACCCTATTAATGGTGATAGAAGGGTGTAGACCCTTTGAGCCATAATTCAATCTAATAGTAATAAGATGACTCGAGAACTCCATAAGATTCGGGACATGCTCTTTCACGTTAGATTTGAATTGCCTAAACAAAAAGGACAACAATCACAAAGATGTAACTCACAAGCAACCTTTGTCAATCACCATTCCTTTCATGACATTCATAAGGATTATACATTTTATGAAAGAGTTGAAAATTTTAATGGTTGTTCTTATAAGGAAGATTTTCTTGATTAGATACATGATTTATAGGATTTCTTTGATATATGGATATTCATGAGGAGAGACGTAAATTTTGTTTTGTATAAATTAGGATCAACTTGGAAATATTTTGACTTGCAAAATAAGTTTTCAAAAACCTTCAAATAGGACTGTAATATGTACAACTAAAATTACACTTTAGAATATTAATAATATTTTCTAAAGAGTTTTCTCCTTTTTTTTTTTTTTTTTTTCTCCTCTCTAGTCGACTCCAATTTTTTCTTATGGATTCAAGGGCCTCCTTATGGACAAGGATTTCCTTAAGCTAGAACAAGATCTAGCCCTTCCAAATTTTCGTTCTATATCAACCATGACCCCCTTGTACCTTTAGTGGTTGCGCCATTGCCCCTCCACCAACAATCAAATTATTAAAAAAAAAAAAAAATATCCTAAAATTGTCGACCACTGGAATTATCTTTTGTATGTGTGATATGTCATTCGACATTATATGAAAATGATTCCAAATGTTATTTGCTAAAACTATTGCTATTAGTTTTACAATAATAATAAAAAATTACAAATTGACCTTACAAAGAATATGATTGATTTTATACACGTTAACAAGTACATAAGAATAAACTTTTAATTACTTTTGTGCGGGGTTGCTTAAACTTTAGTAAAACATATCACATTTGTAATTTTGTAGTATCCGTAACATTACACGATTCCAAATTATCCATTGATTATTGATTCGTGATTGATTCGTGGATAGCTTAATAAGTTTTGTTTGGCATATTCAGGATGGAGAAGATAGAGATTTCCAAGCGTAGTTCTCAAGTCAAGATATTGGGAACTGTTGTTGCATTTTCTGGTGCAGCACTCATGACCCTATACAAGGGAATCACTGTGATTTCTTTACATATTCATCACTCGCATCAATCTGTGACCCCATCAAAAGTATTCTTAGACAAGGATTCAATAAAGGGCTCCCTCATGCTTGTTACTTCTTACGTTTCATTGTCAGCATTCTACATCTTACAGGTGATTCTTAGTTGTTATTTACATAAAACATGGTTTTTCTATACAGCCAAAAAGGGTTAGGCTAGCTACACATAAACTATCCTAATCTGGGTGCTTTAAGGAAAGCTAACAGAATGAGTCTCATTTGGTCTTACATAACAGCCAATATTGCTTCTTTGATCAGTTAAAAAACTTTATCATTATAAGAGTGATCATTGGAGGCCATCATGCATTACGTTCACTATGTTGTATACTTGTAATATAGTAACTAGAATTACAACTACACATATTGGAAACTAATGCTGTTTCAATTTAAATTTTGAAAAAGATGTATAAAATTATAAACTAATACGCATATATGACTATTGCAGACAGCTACAATTAAGATGTATCCAGCACCAATAGCACTTACATCATTAACGTGCTTATCAGGTGCTATACTCTCGACTATCATGACAGCAATTTTGGATCATAAAACTTCGTCATGGAAATTGTCATGGAACATCAGCCTTTTTGCTCCAATCTATAGTGTAAATTTTTGAATGCCACAGCCATATTTTCCTATTTAGATTTGAGAAAAGCTAATTATATAGTATTTCTTTTTTCAGGGAGTTGTGATTTTTGGAATTACAGTATATGTTCAAACATTGGCAATTAGGCTAAAAGGACCAGTTTTCATGACAGCATTTAGACCATTGAGCACATTAATAGTAGCCATTATGGGACTACTCATTTTAGGAGATGCTTTATACATTGGAAGGTAAGTATATTGATTTTTGAGTTAGCTTTGGTGAAAAATGAATTTTCTGGGGGGAAAATTATGACAAAGGCATAAATTTAGAATTAGCAATTGAGTAGTTCTGGTGACACAACTATTGGCACAACTTTATGCACAACTCGTCCATGTGGCGAGTTGTGGTTGGTAGAGGGGTGATGGTGGGTCACCCCTCCACCAACCACAATTCGCCACGTGGACGAGTTGTGCACAAAGTTGTGCCAATAGTTGTGTCACCAGAATTTTCCTTAGCAATTCTTATACTCTCCACTTTGATTCCAGTGTTATCGGAGCTATGTTGATAATTATTGGTCTGTACGCCACGCTTTGGGGGAAGGAAAAAGAGAAGGTGGAGAAACTGTTAGAGCAAACCACGTCCGAGCAAGCTATTGAAATCAAACAAGAGAAGTAATACAGGTAGATAAATTTGTATTGAAACTGTAACCTCATCGGTTAAGGATAATATAATCACTTTATTTTAAATTTTTGCCCAAATGCTTGCTAGTATCATACAAACCGTTGCATCAAAAGATGTATTGGAGTTTTTATCTAATTTTTTTTCATAAATCTATTATCCATGGGACAAATTTTGGCTCCAAACTGATTTGAAACTATTTTGTTTTAACCTATTACATGAAAAATTTATTAGACTATTTATTTATATTATTAAACAAATCACATGAATCATTAAAAAATTACGTGATTAAAACTATAAATAGATCATCTCTTCAATTGCCTCATCTTGAGTTGGAGCAAGATAACTCCAAATGAGTTTGAACTTTTGGAGGCAAATGTATGTTTCCCATATATACCCGGTCTAATGTTAAAATAGATAAAATAACTTTCTGAATTGTTAAAAGCTAAAATTTTTAGCACCACTAATATGAATGTTATTAATTAGTCATATAACATTACAGTATGAACCTACATTTTTCTCTTATATTTATTTACTAAGTACATTTAATTAGTGATAATATATTTTTTTAGGAAATCATTTGTGATAAGTTGTATATACTTAGGCAAATTAATTGGACATTCATAATTATAATGAATACTTATTAATTTTTCTAATAATTCTAGAAAAAATTAAATGGAAAAAAAAATTAACTCATTTTTCAAAATAATAATGATAATTTTTTTTTTTTTTTGAGAAAGAAATAATAATGATAATTGATTGAAGATAAGTGAAAGATATTAAAGAAAAAAATATTTAGTATTTCACCTGGTGTAAATCAACCATAAAGCAAAATGAAACAAAATTGAAAACCTAAATCAAGTCTGTTAGAGTTGCGTTTAGGTTGGATCGCTTTGATACCAAGTTAATAAAATATGAATACTTAGGGTTAAATAAGAATAGTGAGGAAGAGGTGAATAGAGAGAGACAAAGAGAATAGAAAAAAAAAAAAAAAAAGTTGAGGGCATAACTAATCAAGCTCACACCTTAGTGTGTGTATATATATATATATATATATATATATATATATATATATTAGAGCACTAGTATTCGAGGATGCAAAAAAGTTCTATTTTACATTCTAGAGATCTACTTTATCTATTTTACTATCCCATTTTATAACTCACCCAACATCCTAGTTTCTATTTTTACATACAACTTATTAAAATAATATAAACTATATCAACAAATAATATAAACAAATCAATTCTCTCTTTTCTCTCCCATCTCTATCTTCCCTCTTTTCCTCTCTTCCTCTCACTCCATCAAACCCACATAGCCACATCTTGACCCACATAGCCAATCAAACTCACACAGCCACATTCTGATCCGCACAGCCATATTTTGACCCATATAGCCAACATCAAACTCACACAATCACATTCCGGCCCACACAGCCAACATTAAACTCATATAGCCAACATCAAACTCACATAGCCAACATCACAGCCAAAACCCACACAACCACCACCACCGAACCACAACAACCTACAACCAAAATGCCTACTTGACTAACACAACCACCACCACCGAACCACAACAACCTACAACCAAAATGCCTACTTGACTAACGGATGACATTATTAGTTAAAAATATTGTTTTCATTAGTGAAATACAAGGAATTTTTCAAGAAATCATTGGATTTTCATTTTATATTGTTTTTGAAAAAAAAAAGGGATTTTCCTTTGAAAATATTTTTTCCCAAATGGATTTGGTATACTCTTTGAGAATGCTTTTCTAAAACACATGTAATTTTCCCATTTTGGACAATGTTTTCCAAAGTACTTGGAAATTTTCTCTTCTCTATAATAATACTATATAGAATTTCAATTTCTCATTGGAAAATTACTTTTCCAAAAATAAACTCATGATAATTTGTATTATTTGAAAATGGCTCTCCAAAATCTCATGAGATTTTCATATTTAAGAAAATTATCTATGGAATATTCATAAAAATGAATCCTAAAAATGGGTTTTCCTCCAATAATCCACAAACAATTTTTTTTTTTTTAATAAAAGAAGTGTAGGGATGATAGGCCCAGTAGTATATATATTGGGCCAGGGGCTCGGTCCGAGGACGCCTAGTAGTCTGAGGACGAGTAAATGTTGTTATGGAAGTTGGCATTAGTGAATAAAGAAAGGGGTCTGGTCATGATGGTCCAAGAAAGTGGTTCAAGGAGGGATGCTTCCTTGGCTTAACCAAGCAGAGGTCAGAAGGTGTAGTCTGCCATCCAAAAGCAACGTTCTAGGAGATTCCATTGATAAGGATATACATCATGAAAGCACAGGACAAAGGAGAGTTATGAAATATCTAAGAGAAAGCTGCTACCACCGCATTGAATACTCTGTAACTAAAACTCTAGCCGCATTAATGAGGAAGTGATACTTGAATAGTAATTTTCAGCCATACAGCTACTCCTAAAGACTTCAGGAAGGTGTTGATGGGATAAGGATCAACACCAGCAATCTAATCTACACATGGAGGGTGGAGATGAAAGAAGAAGATAGTATAAAATAGAAAGAAGACCCTGAGGGAAAGGGATCAAAGAATTAAGAGAAAAACACTGTAGGAACAAGAACTGGATTTGTAACCAAATTCAAAAGAGATATGTACAAGAACTAATCTTCTCGGATTGTGCCAAGGACGATTTTCTTTGAATAAAACTAGTTTATCTTTACTTTTTTATCATCTGAGCCAACTATAATTGTTAAGAGTGGAATTGATGGATATGGTTTCTCTAGCTGAATTCGAGGTCAGCTCCTCCAATGGAAAAGAGAAAATAACAGAGAAAAATAGAATGTAAATTAGGAACAATCTTCTTATTCATCTTTCTGTACAACCTTTTCCCTTTATACCCTTGACTAATGCCTTGCCTTCCAAACCCATGTCTAGAACTACTCCAACTAACCACTACTCCAACTAAACCCAATTTCCTAACTAACTTCTAACTCACTAACTTGCCACCCTATTATAACCACCCTGCCACTTGTCCTCACTAACTTATATACAACAATCTCAATACACTATACAATATCAACACTGAAACTACTAATACAATTGCATTACAATCATACCACAACCTAGCTTGTCATTTGCACTAACCCAAATATCCTTAACAAGTACCCTCCCCTTAAAGCACCCACAAGGTGAGGATATTGTTGTTGTAGCAAGTACAAGTCTTCCCAAGTGGCATCATCAACACTTTCCCTTTGCCATTGCACCAGGACTTGAGTAATAGTCCTGCTTCTCAAATTATGAGTTCTAGTCTACAAGACGGCCACTGGTTCAGGACTAAGACTTCCAACTGCATCCACAGAAGGTAATGAAGGAACAGTAGCCACATGCTTGCCCAACTTCTCCTTAAGACTGGAAACATGGAATGTAGGATGGATTCTAGAATCTGGTGGTAGATCCAACTTGTATGATACCTTGCCAACCCTATGTAAAATCTGAAAAGGTCCATAATATCTAGGTGCTATCTTGCCCAAATGCTTCTGCTTCATTGATTTCTGCTTGTAACACATCAATTTGAGGTATACCCAATCACCTTCAGCAAATTCCCTTTTAGTCCTGTGCATATCAGCATTCCCCTTCATCCTTTCTTGAGCTGCTACCAAATTCTACTTCAATAAGGCTAGAAGCTACTGTCTAGTCCTCAATTGCACATCCGCACTATTAACCTTAGTGGTACCTGGAATATAACCCAATAGCTTGGGAGGAGGATAGCCAAATAAAGCCTTAAAAGGAGTCAACTTGGTAGAGGTATGAAAATTGGTATTGAACTAAAATTCAGCCAATGGTAGTTGGCATACCATGCAATTTAAACACATGTTGCAGATAGAGATTAGCCACCTTGGTAGCTGTATAAGGGTGAGACAAGGGAATACAATGAACAAACTTGGTAAGCCTGTCCACTACTACTAGAACCACATCTTTGGATTGAGACTTAGGAAGGCCTTCAACAAAATCCATGCTTACATCAAGCCAAGGTTTGTTAGGTATAGGTAGGGGTTGTAACAATCTAGCCACATGATAAGTTTCATACTTAAGTCTTTTGCATATATCACATTCCCTAACGTGCTTCTTCACATCAGATCTCAAACCAGGCCAATAAAAATCTCTCTGCACCCTATGTAAGGTCTTGAGAAACCCTGAATGCCCTCCTAAAGGACTGTCATGGACTTGCTGTAGAAAAGCAGCCTTTAAAGCATCACATGACCCAAGATAAATCTTACCTTTATACAACAACAACCCATTCTACACAACATACCCTTTTGGAGCCCCTTTTCCCAACTAAAAAGTTTGGTAAATATCTTGTACCTGCTGCTTAGAAGCATAACTGGCCTTAAGATCAGTCAACCAAGCTAGAGAAGGAAATGAAACCATGCATAAGACCCCCTCATGAGCTTTTGAAACTCCCCAAGAAGTACAACCATCAAAATTAGCCTTCCTAGACAATGCATCAGCCACTGAATTGTCTTTGCCCTTCTTGTACTCAACAACAAAGACATAGCCTAGCAATTTAGCAAACCATTTCTGCTAGGCTGGTGTGCCAATTTTCTGCTACAACAAATACTTCAAACTTTGCTGGTCAATTTTAACAGAAAAGGCCTGCCCACTAGATAAGCTCTCCACCTCTTAACAGCAATGACTAAGGCTAGCAACTCTTTCTCATATGTTGACAAAGCCAAGTTTTTACCTTTAAGTGCCTGACTGTGGTAAGCTATTGGCCTGCCATGTTGCATGAGCACTGCACCAATCCCTCTTCCAGAAGCATCACACTCCACCATAAATGGATGTTCAAAGTTTGGCAAAGCTAACATTGGAGGTTTAACCATAGCATCCTTAAGTTGATGAAAAGCCAACTCAACCTCATTAGCCCAACAAAAGGAATCTTTTTTTTAATAGGGTTGTCAAGGGGGTTGCAATTTGGCCGTACTCCTTGACAAACTTCCTATAATACCCAGTGAACCCTAAAAACCCCCTCAAGGACTTAATATCCTTAGGAAGAGGCCATTGCTGCATTGCAGCAACTTTCCTAAGATTAGTATGAACCCCCTTAGCAGTAATAACATGCCCCAAATACTCTACTTCCTTACAAGCAAACATGACTTTGACCTTTTAGCATACAACTTGTTAGTAGCTAAAATCTCCAAAACCTTTCTTAGATGGATTACATGATCAGCCATGGACTTGCTATAGACTAATATGTCATCAAAGAACACTAATACAAACTGTCTAAGAAAGGGTTTAAATACCTAGTTCATCGATGATTGGAAGGTGGAGAAAGCATTAGTTAAACCAAATGGCATCACCAAAAACTCATAATGGCCCTCATGTGTTCTAAAAGCTATTTTAGGTATGTCTTTTTCCCTTATTCTGATTTGATGATATCCAAACATCAAGTCTAGCTTGGAGAAAATGACAGCTCCACTCAATTCATCCAACAACTCATCAATAACTAGAATTGAGAATTTATCCTTGACAGTGTTATTGTTAAGTGCTCTATAATCAATGCACATCCTCCATGATCCATCAGCTTTCCTTACTAACAAAACAGGAAAGGCGAAGGGGCTGCTGTTGTTCCTAATTGACCCCACACACAACACTTCTTTCACAATCTTCTCAATCTCATTTTTTTGGTAGAAGGGATACCTATAGGGTCTTTGGCACACAGGTTGAGCTCCTTCTTTAAGAACAGTGGGATGCTCATGACCCCTAAGAGGAGGTAATCCTGTAGGAGTTTCAGAAACATGCTCAAACTCTTGTAACGATAATTCCACTTCAGCAGGCAGCCTAACCTTTAATACAACAGCCTCCACACTAGCAATCTATAACAGCAGTCCCTTCTTCATAGGTACCTTGAAAAATTACTTACAATCCACAATGGAAGACCCTAAAGATGGAGTTAACCCTTGAAACAGTACTTTATGATCCTCATAGCAAAACCCATGGTTAAGAGTTTAAAATTCCATTGAATCTCACCTAAAGTGCTTAACCATTGGGTGCCCAATACTGCATCACAACCCCCCAATGCTAAAACATGGAATTGAATGCAAACTTCACTCCCTGAATGCACACTGGCACATTACTACAAAATCCCTGAGTTTTAACCACACTACCATTGGCTACCTTAACCTCTAAAACCTTAGAAACATCTATCCTTAATTGCAACCTAGAAACCAAAGAAGCATCTACAAAATTATGGGAACTGCCAGTGTCTATTAGGATTACTATCCCACTCCCATTAACCTTACCCCTCACCCTTATAGTAGCAGGTGTAGGAGTTCCTATGAGTGCATACAGGGTAATCTCCACCTCTTCTTCTTGGCTAACTGCCTTAGTAGCAACCTCACTTTCCACTTCTTCCTCTAATTCAGTGATCTGTACCCCAAGCTGCACCCCACAAGCTTATTCAATTCCCTTTAACAAAAACAGTTTAGCATTCTTACATTTGTGCCCAACCCCCCACTTCTCATCATAATTATAGCAAAGCCCCCTCTTTCTTCTTTCATCCATCTAAGTAGGGGTTAGTCTCTTAATTGGTATCTTAGATTTAGATTCTCTTACTACATTATTCTTTGGTAAGCCCAAGATAGAACCCTTACTTGTTTCTTGTTGAAATCTGGAATTCTTCTTGCAACTGAACACATATTCCTCTTGAATCTTGACCAATCCAAATATGCTTCATTCAAGGTGCTTGGATTAAGCATCCTTATTGGAAGCTTGATTTCATCCTTCAAGCCACTTAAGAAGCAGCTAAGCTTGTGTAAAGGAAACAAACCCTTGATCCTATTAGACACAACTTCAAACTCTACCTTGTACAATGCCACTATTGAAGATTGTCTCAGCCTTGTTAACACTTCCATAGGATCATCATAAGCAGTTGATCCAAACCTTATGTGTAGAGCTTGCACTAATGAATCCCAATTAGTGAACACACCAGCCTCCTCAGCTTCTTGGAACCAAATCAAAGCCTCTAATTCCATGTGAAATGAAACAATTAGCAACTTCTCTGTAATTGGGGTTTGATAATAGCCAAAATACTGATTGGCTTTATAGACCCAACTAGTAGGATCATCACCTGAAAAACGTGGGAAGTCCAATTTCACAGATCTTGCAAATGATAAGGCTGAGGAACTTAGATTCACTGGTACTGTTCTTTGAGGTGAGTGTAAATTGCTATCTTGAGAATTCAATTTCTGTAGAATGGAATTGAGGTTTTGATTCATTTCATTCAAGGTCCTAGTATGGATTCCTTGAATCTTGTGGATTTTTTGGATATCCCTATTGTAATGGTCCGAAGTGGTACGCAGAGAAGCAATAGCTTCATTCACCATGGTCATGGCAGCGACATGTGTTTCAGTCATGGTATGCAGGAACAAGGCTCTGATACCAAATGTTAAGAGTGGAATTGATGGATATGGTTTCTCTAGCCAATGGAAAAGAGAAAATAACAAAGAAGGGAATAGAGAAAAAGAGAATGTAAATTGGGAACAATCTTCTTATTCATCTTTTTGTACAACCTTTTCCCTTTATACCCTTGACTAATGCCTTGCCTTCTAAACCTATGTTTAGTACTACTCCAACTAAACCCAATTTCCTAACTAACTTCTAACTCACTAACTTGCCACCCTGTCATAACCACCCTGCCACTTGTCCTCACTAACTTGTATACAACAATCTCAATACACTATACAATATCAACATTGAGCCTACTAATACAATTTCATTACAACCATACAGCAACCCAGCTTGTTATCTGCACTAACCCAAATATCTCTAACAATAGTTGTTGTCTGACTCATTAGAGCCTAGTTTTCTAACCCATTCTTTACAAATTTATTATATTGGGCTCTTTGGGCTTAAATCCTTTAACCCTTTGGACTCAGGGATTAAATCTTGCTATTACAATTGGCGCCGTCTGTGGGGAATTACTTGAGCTTGATTGAGTTCAACATCCATCTATGGTAGGTTTAGGGACAAACCAGGAGGAATCTATTGGTTCCCAGTGTCAGGATCAGTTCCTCAATCTTGAACAAATAGGGGACCAGGAAGTTAGCGTGCATACCATGCATACTAGAGGAAGTTAGCTTGCATACCATGCACACTAGAGGAAGTCAATCTCGAGGTGCAAGTCACCTCTCTCCTGAAGAGAATACTAGGAGCATGCAATTGGAGATTGACCATTTGTGTTATGCCATGAGCGACGTAGGAGAACCCCTTCGAGTTTTGACCCCTCTCCTGACAATGATAGTGATAATAGTTATCGCCCCAGATCCAGGACTCCTTCTAGTTAGTCCTTTTCGTGTGATCAGGATCATCATTATAGGCAAAGAAGGGAAAGTCTGTCTCGCCAGGGTCTGGGCAATGACGCTATGGGTAGGGCTTTGAATCAGATTTCCAAGTTACCTTTTTCCCTATAGGATTGAAGGTGGAAAACTTCCTCGGTGGTTTACTCAGCCAACGGTCACCATGTACAATGGTAGAACGGACCCTATAAAACATGTGAGCCACTTTAACTGGAGGATGGCCGTTCATTCCAGGAACAAGGCCTTGATGTGCAAGGTGTTCCCCTCCAAGCTGGGGCTTGTGGCAATGAGACGGTTCGATGGTTTGAGAGAAGGTTCTATTAGCTCCTTTAAGGAGCTCACTAGGGCATTTGGGGGTCGGTTTGTGAATTGTAGTAGGGTTCCTTAGCCCTTAGACTCCCTGTTGTCTATGACCATGCAAGAAGGGGAGACCCTAAAAACATACTCAGACA
Source organism: Quercus lobata (assembly GCF_001633185.2). Taxonomy (NCBI): domain Eukaryota; kingdom Viridiplantae; phylum Streptophyta; class Magnoliopsida; order Fagales; family Fagaceae; genus Quercus; species Quercus lobata. The sequence goes on from NC_044907.1 coordinate 63,901,791, forward strand.
GATACTAGGAGATATTTAATGAGATTGATAGGGACTTCAACAATGTGGACATAAAGACTTTCAAGGTGTACCTGTCGAGCATGATTTGAGAAAGTCATTGACCAAGAAGCCTGTAAGGAGTGTGCTTTGGCTCATGGACCGTATTGATGAGTATAAATAGGCCAAGGAAGACCAACAGCAAGGGAAAGGAAAAGTTAAGGTTATCCTTCAAGATAGAAGGGATTTCAGGTCAGATAGATATAACAATAATCGGCCCCGAAGAGACTTTGCTAGGTAGTCAGGATTTGTTGCTACCTAGGTGGTTGGCACAGTGTTCAAGGAACCAGTGCATCAAGTCTTAGAAAAGATTAAGAATGAGCCATACTTTAGATGGCCAAATAAAGTGGGAGAAGACCTAATGAAGCGCAATCAAAGCCTTCATTGTCAATGCCTCTAGGAGTGAGGACATACCACAGAAGATTGCAGAACTTTGTGGAATCATTTGAAATAGCTAGTCAGAGATGGAAAGTTATAGCAATTTCTACATTAGCCCAGTGGGCAAGGCAGCCAGGCAGGATCCAAATCTTAAAGAGATACTTCTTCAAGGCCATCTTTAGGCATAATTAATGTCATCTTCATTGCTCCAGGGAGAACTGGTTCTCACCCCTCCAAGGTGATGCCTGTAGCCCGGCCACCTGCTAAGGACTCTAACCCCGAGCTGAAGAGGGCTAGGATGGAGATCCGACCAACATTGAGTTTCTCAGATGAGGACAAGGTTGGAATCATACAGCCACATGATGATGTCCTAGTGGTTACCCTCGGGATAGAGGGATATGATGTGAAGAGGGTGTTGGTGGATCAGGGCAGCGGGGTAGAGATTATGTACCCTGATTTGTACAAAGGGATAAACTTGAAACTTGAGGATTTGACAGCTTATGGTTCACCTTTGTTAGGCTTTGATGGGAAGTTGTTGTTCCAAGGGGCCAAATTAGACTACCCGTGCAAGCAAGTTCAGAGGTGGTAGATGTGGACTTTATTGTGGTGGATGCTTATTCTCCCTTCACGACCATTGTAGCAAGACCCTGGCTTCATGCCCTGGGATTCGTTTCTTCCACTCTGCATTTGAAAGTGAAATATCCATCTGAGGACCAGGTTGAAGAGCTAGTTGGGAGCCAGTGTATGGCTAGGCAGTGCTTGGTGGCTGTAATAATGCAATAGCCAGGAGTTGAGTCCTCGGCCTTTACTGAGAGGGGCTTATAGCAATTAAGGACTCCGGTGTTATCTATAGACATGGTGTCAGAAGGGACAAAGTGCGAGAAGTTAGAGAAGACTGTTATTGATGATGATCTAGAAAAATTCTTTCAGGTCGGAGCTTAGTTGCCTCCTCGAGAGAAGGAAGAGCTGATAGTGTTTCTCAAGAAGAATATTGACGTGTTCACAGGGAGTGATTACAAAGCTCTTAGGGTAGATCCAAACTTCATCTGTCATCATTTAAATGTCAATTTATCCGTCATTCCCAAAAAGCAACCACCCCAATGCTCATTTAAGGACCATTTTGATGTTGTCAAGGATGAGGTGATCAAACTTAAGCAGGATGGGGTTATTACAGAGGTGTTTTACCTTGAGTGGCTAGCCAATATTGTAGTGGTGAAAAAGGAGAGTGGAAAATGGTGAGTATGTGTAAACTTCACAGATTTGAACAAGGCCTATCCAAATGACCCTTTCCCCATGCCTCAGATAGACCAGTTAGTGGATGCAATTGTAGGCCATCCTAGGATGAGATTTTTGGATGCCTTCTACGATACCACCAAATACCACTAGCTTTGGGTGATTAGGAGAAGACAGCTTTTGTTACTCCTACTGGAAATTGCCACTACAAGGTGATGCTTTTTGGATTGAAGAATGCAGGGTCTACCTATTAGAGGATAATGACCAGGATGTTCAAGCCATAATTAGGAAAAAATATTGAGGTTTATATAGATGATATGGTAATAAAGAGTAAGGTGGTGTCTGAGCATGTAGGAGACCTCGAGAATATTTTTGAAATACTGAGGAAACACAAACTGTGCCTCAATGCTTCCAAGTGCTCATTTAGCGTGGGATAGGCAAATTTCTAGGCTATATGGTCATTCATCGTGGAATTGAAGTAAACCTTGATTAGGTTAAGGCAATTAACAGTTTACAGCCACCTCAGAATCCCAAGGAAGTCCAGAAACTAACAGAAATGACTGCCGCCTTAAACTGATTTATCTCTCGGTCAGTGGACAGGTGCAGACCTTTCTTCCAGTTGTTGAATAAATGGAAGGGATTTGAGTGGACTGAGGAGTGTGTCTTGGCCTTTTAGCAGCTTAAGGAATACCTTTCTTGGTCACCTGTTATGTCCAGGCCCGAGGTGAATGAGGTTTTGTTTGCTTACATTGCTGTGACTTCCCATGCCATGAGTTTGGTGTTGATACGGGTTGACAATGGTGTGCAGAGGCCAGTTTACTATGTGAGTAAGTCATTGCATGAAGCAGAAGTTCGTTACTTATCACTGGAAAAGGCCATTTTGGCAGTAGTACATGCTATGCGTAAACTTCTTCACTACTTTCGATCCCACACAGCTGTTGTTTTAACCTAACTTCCACTTCGATCACTACTTCAGAGTGTTGATTACACATGAAGGATTGCCAAGTGGGGTACGATCCTAGGGGCTTTTGATATCAAGTATATGCCTCGTACCTCTATCAAGGGCCAGGTCCTCGTAGATTTGGTGGCTGAGTTTGTTGAATTCCCATTGGAAGAGGAGGCAGAGAAGCAGGACATGGATGGAAAATCAGTTGTCATGGTTTCTTTGCAAGAACCTTTATCCTGGAGGGTATACGTTGATGGTGTGGCAAATCAAAGAGGATCTGGAGTGGGGCTAGTTGTAATCTCTCTTGATAAGATCATTATTGAAAAATCCTTAAGGTTAGGTTTCTCAGCCACAAACAATGAGGCTGAATATAAGGCTTTATTGGTAGGGATGACAATGGTTCAGAAAATGGAAGGAAAGACGATAGAGATATTCTCAGATTCAAGGTTGGTTATAGGCTAGGTTAAGGGGGAGTTGGAGGCTAAGGATGTGAGAATGCAAGAATACTTAAATCAAGTTAGACACTTACAATCAGAGTTTGAGTCTTTCAACTTACTACAAATCCCTAGAAGCGAAAACACCCATGCTGATTCTCTGGCAACTCTCGCAACCTCCTCAGCGTAGAGCTTTCCTCGGGTTATCCTTGTTGAAGACTTGTGCAAACCTACTGAGATGAAGAAAGAGATGGTCCATATTCATCAAATTAGAGTGGGACCTGGTTGGATGGACTCTATCGTATTATTCCTTAAAAAGGATATCTTGCCTGAGGGGAAGTCCGAGGCTGACAAAGTGCGAAGAAAGGCTCCTCAGTTTTGGCTGTCCGAGGACCAAAAGTTGTATAAGCACTCTTTTTCTAGGCCATATTTGCTATGCATACACCCTGAGGCATTAGAGATACTCCTAGAGGTATTACATGAAGAGATTTGTGGAAGTCACATAAGAGGCAGATCCTTGTCTCATAGAGCCTTCACTCAGGAATATTGGTGGCCAAACATGCAGAAGGAAGCATAAGAGTATATGAAGAAGTGTGACCAATGCCAAAAATTTGCCCCAAACATTCATCAATTAGGCGGTGTCCTTAATCCTTTGTCCAGCCCTTGGCCTTTTGCTTAATACGGCTTGGATATTGTAGGGCCTTTCCCTAAAGCAGTAGAAAATAAGAGATGATTGCTGGTTGGCATAAATTACTTCATCAAGTGGGTTGAAACTAAACCATTAGCAAATATCAGGGACATGGATGCCAAGAGATTTATTTGGAAAAATATTGTCACTCGGTTTGGGATCCTTCATACCCTTATCTTGGACAATGGTCTTCAGTTTGATAGCAAAGCCTTTAGGAGGTACTGTTGTGACCTGGGCATCACGAATAGGTATTCCACCCCGACTTATCTACAGGGGAATAGACAGGCCGAGACTGTCAATAAGGTCATAGTGAATGGACTCAAGAAAAGGCTAGATGATGCAAAGGGAAAGTGGGTGGAAGAGCTGCCACACGTCTTTTGGACATATCGGACTACACCTCATAGGTTAATAGGGGAGACCCCCTTTTTAATGACTTATGGGGCGGCCAAAATTGGGAATTAACACTAGTTTTCAAACAATATAATAAGTAGGCATTGCTTTCAAACTATATTTTTTACTAGCATCTCGAGTCTAAAAGACTAGATTTAAGGCCTATAAATCAAGTCTCAAAGACTCGGTTTCCATGGTCTGATCATGTCTAATGTGGCGTTTTTTTCACGTGGCGCCCACTTGGAAATCAAGTTTCTAAAACTTGATTTATAAATGGACCTTTTTTTTTTTACCATAACAAGGTAGAATAGTATATTTAAATAAAACAAATACAAAAGGTATAAGGAAGGGTCCTGAGCCATGCAGGCCTACCCAATAGCCTGGTCTCATCAAGACATTAACTTCACCCATTTTTATTTTTATTTCCCCAAGGCTTCCATTTCCCAAAGTTTACTTTGCACCACACCTTTTAAAACAATCTCTACAATAAGTCAGCCATTTTTACTTCTAGTCTTCTTCCTATTTTTTTCTTCTTTCATCTAAGTTTCCTTCATTTTTTCCTGTCACTCCAACTTTTCACAACTTTTTTTATTTTTTACCTTTCTTAAGTTTTCTTAAACCAGTTCGATTTCTATATTTATTTGAAGTATTTTAGTTAAATTTTCGATTTTTACTAATTTATTATATTTATTTATATTTTAAATAATTATTAAATTAATTATGAAATGATTATGACTACTCAACTTTTAGTTGTATTTTATACATTTTTCTGTGACTACCCAACTTTTGTTTTGTATTTTATACATTTTTTTTTTCACTTTCGGTAGTGGGTAGTCTATCCTTGTTCTTGTGTCCAGGCTATTGGGTAGGCCTACATGGCTCAGGACCCTTCCTTATACCTTTTGTATTTGTTTTATTTAAATATACTATTCTACCTTGTTTCAGTAAAAAAAAAAAAAGGGCCGGCTTATAAATCGAGTCTTAGAGACTCGATTTCCAAGTGGGTGCCACGTGGAAAAAATGCCACATCAGACGTGATTAGACCATGGAAACCGAGTCTTTGAGACTCGATTTATAGGCCCTAAATCGAGTCTTTTAAACTCGAAATGCTAGTAAAAAATATAGTTTGAAAACAATGCCTACTAATTATATTGTTTGAAAACCAGTGTTAATTCCCAATTTTGGCCCTTATGGGGCTGAAGCTGTGATTCCTTTGGAGACCGGATTCCCAACACTGAGGACGAGTTCTTTTACTTCAAGCAACAATGATGGGCTAAGAGAAGAGCTTAGATTTAATTGAAGAGTGAAGAGAAAGTGCTATGGTTCAATTGGCATATTATCAAGACAAGCTCAAGCAAGGGTATGATGCCAGCGTGAGGTTAAGGCCATTAGCGCCTGGAGACTTGGTATTAAGAAAGGTTTTGGGTACCGCAAAGAACCCAGCATGGGGAAAGTTAGGGCCCAACTAGGAAGGGTTATATTGTATCACCTCGGTGGCTGGAATATGAGCATATTATCTTAAAAATTTAGATGAAAATGTTGTACCACACCCTTGGAATGTAAATAACCTGCGAATGTATTATTATTAATAAAAGTCTTTTCTACCATATTTTCGTTTGCTACATTATGCGTTACACTTCATATTATTTGTTCAAGTATTAAACAGAACATTGGTCATGCTTGGCTCCTTGGACCACATACCTTGGGTAAATTAATGCTTCATGTCATTTTCCTAAGTATTAAACAGAACCTTGGTCATGTCTGACTCCTCAGACCACATACCTTGGGTAAATTAATGCTTCATATTATTTATTCAAGTATGAAATAGAACCTTAGTCATGTCTGACTCCTCGGACCACATACTTTGGGTAAATTAATACTTCATGTTATTTGCTTAAGTATTAAACAGAACCTTAGTCATGCCTGGCTCCTCCGACCACATGTTTTAGGTAAACTAGTCACTAACCCGTGCAATGCATGGGAAAGCTGCTAAAAATGAGATCAACTAAATATATATATATATATATATATATATATATATATATATATGTATTGGATCCAAAGCAAGTTACAAATTGTCAAGCTTTACAATTAGAATCATTTGCAAATTAGACTACAAAATTGGGTAAAAGAATCAATTGCTTGTTACAAACCATCCAGCTTTTTATTGGTAGCAAAATCACTTGCATGTTCGAATTTGGTCTTAATGGATCAAGTGCAAATCCTTCATCTTGATATTCCAGTATCAGGATAGATGATATGTTTTTGATAGGTAAGAATTAAGATAAATAACAATTACACATATCCACATAACTCCAAAAAAAGAAAATAATAATAATAATCATTTATTAAAGAACCTCAAAAATGTAAATTTTGCCAAACAAAACATCACATATAATGCATAAGCACATGTCTACATAGCTTTTGAATCATCCAAGTGCAGCAACATTAGAAGCAACCTTTAGGCTTCTGCCCTTTTTCAAGTGGATCTTAAACAAAGTCATTTTTTCCTTTTCAGTTCTTTTCATCATTCTACAACATAAAAATCACAATCAACACGTATACATCTCATAAAATCCATAAGCCTTTTTCCTTTTTTTTAGAAAAATTTTCCTTCACCCTCCTTAGTTTGACTACAGAAGTTAAAAATTACAATTTAAAACTAAAAAGTCAAAGTTTACTTCTTTATAGTGTTTCACATAAAGTAGATACAAAACCAAGCTTTTAATAAGAGTTCAAGTTAATTTCAAAACACAAACAGGTCGAGTTGAATACGATGAAGCAAGAACCTTTGAGAGTGAAACTATACATACTTCAAATAATTGGAAACTTGTCGAAGCATAATCTCAGTCATAATTAGAAAGACTTTTATCACGAATGAGCTCTAAAGTCTAAACTACCAAATAAATTGAGTGGCATCATATTAGGATGATAGACTATCATACATTATATATATATATATATATATATATATATATATTTTACTTAAAAAACATTCCATTGACAAATTGAAAGCACTCAAATAAAACTTTCATCAACAAATTCAGAACTATTGATTCAGAACCTAACGATAATCATTCATGTTGACTTCTAAAAGTTCTACAAAATGATAATGTTACAATAGCAAAAAAAGAAGCAATGTCACCATGATACCTGAAAAAATGATATACAAAATGCTAAGCACACTACCAAAGTAATAAAATATAAAGGTAACAGTAATACCTTGCACATACTCTGTTTGTTTCTTTAAAGCTCCTATAATTCTTGAATAGGAATGGATTTATAAAAAAAATATTATATTACTCATTGAAATTTCTTAAAAAGACAAATGGATAATCTTTAAGACAAAGTAAGTCTACAGTCATATTTATTTCAAATTTTTTTTTAGGTCAGTGTCAGATTACTAACCTTGCTATAAAAGATAGACAAAAAAATAAAATAAAATTGAAGTCATATAGACTTACCCCTCCATGTGCAAAAGCAATGGTCGTGTGATAGTTGCAGTTGACCACATATATGAGACAAATAACTTTTCATTAAGCAATACCCATCAAGGTTTGCATTAAATTCAAGAAATTTCGTTCAACATGAAGCAAGAACCATCCGAAATTACAATGAAAGAAGTCCTCAACTCAGAGATAAATAGCAGTATAGAAACCCCACTTACTTTGCCTTGAAATAATCTTTCATTAAGACCAAGCCATATGTAACTGATAGTAACACCAAAGGCCAGCTGAACATAAAATATTCCAAACAAATGAGAGTTCCTTGTTCATGAAAATTGTTCCTTAAGGCTTCCAATTCAAACAAACATTTGGCACTAAAGAACAATACTTTTTACCAGGCAAATTACTTTTGACTACCTAATTGAAATATGTGAATAAAATACACAAAAGAGAAAATAAATGAAACACATTTATTCTGCTTTCTAATGATTTACAATCAGAAAATAAAATTGTTGGAAGCAAACCACAATACATGTAAGTAGGGAAAATAAAAAGAACATAAGAAAAACTATACTTAACATAGAATTGCACATTTCCATCATAATGCAAATCACCTTATTGAATTGTTTATCAAATCCATTATTTCACTATGTTCAAAGTAAAGACATATATAGTCTCTAAAACATAAAATAGCTCAAATTGTGACAAATCCATTATTTTCTTTTTCTTTTTTGGTTCTAAATTGATGAATCAGAGAGAATATGGTATTATTTGAGTTCAACAGGTTCAATTATAGGCTTCTAAATATTTTCAAGTTATTTTGGATTTGAATTGTAACATGGAACTAATAAAGTAGGGAGAATTGGATTATGTAGTAGACTCTAGCTTCATTATTTTCCTCCAATTTTCATGATATTATGCAAATTCTAAAGTGATTTTAAGGTACATGATTCAGAGAACTTTGCTTCATATTACATGAATGATATTATAGGTAGGTTATATGGCAATTTCAAAGTAAATTCAGCATTTGATGGATTAAACCTTCATTGAAACAAATCTACTTGTAGTTAGTCTTAAATGAGTAATTTCAAGATGATATTTTTCTTCCTTATTTTTGGATTTTGATAGCAAAATTTGACCCTGTCTGGATTTTATTGGTTAATAAACATTCTTTCATCTAAAAAAGAGATTTAATATCAATTCATGTGTGTATGCATGTATTTTTCACAATACTATTCTACATACCCATAAAAATTAGATAAAGAAGTCATAAAAACAATAGTAAACTTGAGATGAAATAATAATTAAACTAAACATAAAACCAAGCTTGACCATAACCCAGAAACTTAAATTAAATCCAAACACAAACAAATGACTCACAAAAACATCAAGAGCATCCCAAGGATGCTCGTCTAATAAAAGGATAGGAAATATCATTACTGTCCCACAAGATGAGCATCAATTATAATATAAACCTTAACTTGTATTATTCATTCAAGCCATCACCTTTTTTTGGGTGCAAAACTCCTTGCACAAAACACAACAAAGGGGGAAATAAAGAATTGCTAACTCTGACTTACCGCATCTTGCTCACTCAATTCAGCACCAGATTTTGGCTTCATTCCTGTAGCCAAAAGCTTAGCTGGAATTCACCATTAAGTAAAACATCCAGTAACAGCCCAAATAAATCTTATTAATTACACTAAGTAACCCCTGAACTCATAAACTTGATGCAAGTTTCAATCTACACACATAAAAATTCAATCTAAAATCCCAGATGGATTTTCTCACGGCCAATAATTGAAATTAATAAAACCCACTACAGGCTCCAAACCCATCAATCTAAGCTAATCATTCAAAAAAAAAGACTCCCAAACAAAACCCTAAATCATATTTAACAACCAAAAACGAAACCCTAAATTATAGAACAAAATAAAAAAAAAAAACTTACCGATAATGTTTGCGGAGAGAATCTGGTCTAATGGTAAATTCTCAAAATCAAAAAATTTCTGCCACTAAAGGAGTGGGAGGCTGGCACCCGTGGACTATAGCTTAGGGGTTTGAGAATTAAGAGAGGCAGAGAGAACGGAAGAGGCAAAGAACCAAAAACGAAACCCTAAATCATATTTAACAGCTAAAATTATAGAACAAAATAAAAAACTTACAGGTAGTGTTTGCGGAGAGAATCTGGTTTGATGGTAAAGTCTCAAGATCAAAAACTTTCAGCCACTAAAGGAGTGGGAGGCCGGCACCAGAAAGGCAGAGAGAACGGAAGAGGCAAAGAGGAGAAGGCAGAGTGTATATATCGGGTTTGGGTTTTAGAAAACCCCTTGCGTTTATGATTTTTTTTTTTTAGTTTAAAAAGGTTTTTTTTTTTTTTTTTTGGGTGTTTTAGAAAGCCCCTTGCGTTTATGATTTTTTTTTAATAGTTTAAAAAAGTTATTTTTTTTTGGGTTTATGTTTAAGTTTTTTTTTGTGGGTTTATGTTTTTTTTTTTTAATACTGTGCTGACGTGGAAAATTGTGGGAGTTTCAGAGGTTTCGGTTTTATATATATAGATTAATACTTCATGTTATTTATCTAAGTGTTAAATAGAGCATTGGTCATGTCTGGTTCTTCGAACTACATGCCTTGAGTAAATTAATACTTTCTATTATTCATTTAAATATCAAATAGAACCAACCATGCTAAATGGCAAAGATCTTCATTGTAGTGACATGATTAAATGGACACTCATGAGCATCACTTAAAGCATTTGCAAGTATATCTATGATCTGTTTGAGAACTGATTATCACCTCCAGTTCCATAGAGTTACTGATAAGTGGAGAATTAGGTGGAGCCCGACATGTATGGATGCTCTACCATTATGTATGTTTTTGAGGTTAAGGTTATACTTTGTTAAGATTGTAGACTTAGTAGGTTTAACCTATCCTGTTGCTGACCATGTGAGGTGTAGTAACTATGCTACCACTTATGCAAGTAACTAAATGGAGCTATATCTCATTGTCACGTTGGTTATAAACAATTAAAACTGTTGTCAAGAAAATGACATGAGAGAATGACTATTTGAGCTTCATCACAACCAATGAACCAATAAGAGCTAAGCTTCAGTGCTTGACATGAGACAAGACAACACGCTACACAAGGCTGTCAAGACAACCATTTAAAAAAAAAAAAAATTCTCATTCAATACTAGTTGTAGTCCATTGTCCAAAGCCAAAGGCACAATGCACAAACCTCAAAGTTGAAACATGACAAACCAAACCACAAAGGGCCCCAAAGCTTCCTCAGTTCAGTTCCTTTACTCTTTCTCTTGCACCTTCGGCCTTTGCCCTTCTTCACACATTCCACACTTTTTTAGTTTCACGCAAAGCAATCAAAGCTTGTGCCTCTACCTTTCTCCACTGTTTTGCTTTCTCACTTCTCTCAGTTCTCTGTCACTTGCCACCCACAGGCCACACAGCCTAGATCTTGCTACCTGTTGACCCATTTAAAAGGAGCACAATCACAAATCATCAACTATGGTGAAGGTAAGTTAAATCCTTTTCATTATTCTCTTAAATTTCTAAATGTTTTTAGTTTTTGGATTGATTTTTTAATATTATGAATTTATGATTTAGCAATAATAATATAGTATACTACTCTGCCTCTGCTAATATTATATTTAATTGTTTGTGTGTTTGATTGTTGAAAAAATTGAAAATGTTATTGACTCATTGTCATTTGGATGAATGTCTTATGTTCATAGATGTTTTAAATAGACTAGAATTTTAATTTTAATGATATATTTTTCTTTGATAATTAAAGTATAGTGGCTTCTCCGGCTGTAAATTTGGAAGTGATGATGATGCTGTAATTATGGATACTTCTACTAATCCTTCACCATCTTTAAGAGTTAATTCAAAATCAAATTTTAAGGAACCAAAAAGAGTTTTAAGAGAGGAAGAAAAAAGGGAAAAACAACACACTTCTACAATTTGGACTAAATTTGTGAAATTGCCTATAGATGAAGAAGGGTTAAGTAAGGCTACTTGTCAATGGTGTGGGAACATGTTTTTGGCAGATAGTCATCATGGAACATCAAACTTGCATTGCCATCAAGATGGTGAAGAAGAGGGTAGGGTGTTACAAAACATGATAACTCAAGAAGAGTTTCGTGAGATGTTAGCGAAAGCTATTATTAAACATAATTTACCATTTAGCTTTGTTCAGTATGAGGGCATTAGAAAAGTTTTCAGCTATCTATATTCAAATGTTAAACATATTAATTTTTAGGAATACTTCAAAAGCTGATGTTCTAAAACATATTCAAAGTTGGTAGTTCTCTCTTGGTGGAAAGAGCATTACAATTGGTTTCCAGAGCTCTCTTTAATGGCACCGGATCTCATGAGCATTTTGATAACCACTGTTGCTAAGTAATCTAACTTTACTATTATTTTAAATGCAACAGGAACATGTGCACTTAAGAAGATTGATAACTTGCTACTTTGCTGACTTACTTGTTTTGTTTGTTTTAATATCTATCTCTTTTTGAAGATGTAAAGTTGTAATTATATGCATTTTGACAGTGAACTATTAACATTGGAGACTTTTTTCATCATAAATTCATGACTATAAATAATTTTTGTCATGCTTAAAATTGTTAGAATTGGAAGGATATTAACAAGTGGCATTAAGTACAATTCATTTGCTTAATTAATTTTATTCATTCTCTCTAAATATGCTGTCATTGATTTGTTTTTGTAATTGAAAAAAGAAAAGAAAAGCTTGTTTGAAAAATATGGGTCAACCCGACCAGACCTACAACCCGATTGACCTGACTCAACTGTTTTGCCACGTCTTGGTAGTAATCGGTGGTGGTTTTTATGATTGCTGGTGGTGGAGATCATTTGAGCTTGCTATCTTTTTTTGGGTTTGATATGACTGAGATTGGTTAAATTTTTTTTTTTGGTTTACTTTGGTAGTGATTGACGGTGGGTTTTTTAGGTTGTTGTGGCAAGGATTGGTGGTAGTTTTAGCTTGTTGTTAGGGTTTTTTTTTTTTTTTTTTTTTTTTTTTTTTTTTTTTTATGAAATTATTTTATATTTTTTTAATAAGATGGGTTTAAGTTACACCTGGTGTAACTTGACAAGAGTTACACCATTTGTAGACCATAGATTTGTAATTGATCTAATGGTTAAAAAAATAATATTAAATGCTAATTGACTTACACCTCATTCACTTAATTAATAACAATTTTTTTTCTCTCTCCTTATTTATTATTTAAAACCTTTTACATATATTCCTTTTTTTGCCAATGACTTTACAAATATATTTGTAATACTCTTTTTTTTTGGTTGAGTTCATACTACTCTTTTTTCTTTTTTTCTTTTTTTTTTTTCCCCTTCTTTTAAGCTAGTCATACTCTTATAGTCTTATCAATTGTGAATATATATCCTGTCTCCTTAAAAATAAATAAATGGCTAAGTGTTGTTTAATGACTGACCAAGCTTGTAATTTTTTGATTTGAGATAGAATTTAATCTTCACATAGACAATGCGAGACCAAGGTACTCTGTATTTCCCTCAGCAGTTTTTAATCTAATGACTGACCAAGCTTGTAATTTACCCGATGCCACTAGTGCTAATCTAATTTCTGTTAGATTTTTTGTCCCTTCAGAAGATGTGTCTATCATTCGCAATAGTAAATGGGACGTGGCTGGGTTCCTCGAGCTATTTGGATGCCTTTAACTAGGCTTTCCATCTAATGTCTTGCAAAAGTTTGAAGAGAGCTTCCATGACTAAAATTAATTGGGCTTCTGACCTGGATTTAGTTCGAGAAGTAAAATATGACACTCGCATCCATTTTCTGTTTTGTGCACTCAGGAACTCATGGAAATATTTTGAACCATCTACTGATGTATTTGAAGATTTATGAGAGTATAAAAGACACTAGTGCAAATAGGCTACACAGCCAACCCATGTGCTCTTTTTTACCACCAAAATAAATTCTCTTTTGGCCAGCACACAACAATTTTCGTATCAAAGCTAAATTTCTATTCCTATAAACTTGAACCACAAACTTTGTCAGCAAGTTCAAGTGAATCTACTTTCAACTATACCCAAAACAGGGTTCCTATTCTCATGAGTGAGAGCTATGTTTAAAGTTCACAATTGACAGACTTTTCATCTTACAAAATTTGTGGGATAAAAGTGAAGAATATAATTTAGATTGGTCTAACTAAAATTACTTGATTAAAGAGAATGAGAAATAAAAAAATTTACTGGGTGATTGCAATACTCATGGGAAAAATAGTAACACCAACAAACCCGTGTTTTTGGCAAAACAGCCACTTATTTGGGCTGAAACAATGAGCAACACACTAGAGGAGACAACTTGTCAACTACAAACATGTGAAGGTAATACCATGGAGTTTCTTTTATGTGAAAGAATAAGCCCATTGTGTCCTAACAGCAACAATTATATCCACTCTCCATCCAAGTCTGCAAAAAAAGCACAACAATTCCAAAGCTAAGGTTTACTTAAAAATGATCTAATAGGAATATTTAAGATATTCCGGGGAAATGTGTAGTACGAACTCGACCCAAAAAAAAAAAAAAGTATTGCAAATATATTTGTAAAGTTATTGGAAAAAAAAAGGAGTATATGTAAAAGGTTTTAAATAATAAATAAGGAGAGAGAAACAAAATTGTTATTAATTAAGTGAATGAGGTGTAAGTCAATTAGCATTTAATACTATTTTTTTAACCATTAGATCAATTACAAATCTACGATCTACAAATGGTGTAACTCTTGTCAAGTTACACCAGGTGTAACTTAAACCCATATCTTTTTTAATAAGTTGTATTGTGTGTTGTATTATGACTTATTAAAGTAGGTAAAACAGTTTTTTCTTTGTTAAAAAAAATATTTTTTACAAATACAAATACTAATATTCTATTATGGAAGTGATATTATGCTAATCACAATTTACTTTTTTTAATAAATTTTTTAAAAAATATTTAAGAAATTTATTGTATCTTTAATATTAAGATTTTACTAATGTGTGCCATAAGAACATACATTAATTTCCATTTTTGAAACTTTTTTTTTAGAATTGAAAAAATAATAACACACATTAACCGGACCCTCAATGTTATTAGTAAATTATAAAGATTAACATTTACATCATATTGTCGTGTTAACGTTCCCGAAAAAAGAAAAAGAAAAACCAACGTCATGTACGCTAGTGCTCAGAACATCATGTACGCTATTGCTATATACTGCTTCAAATCAGACGTGACATAAAATATTTGTTAAAGGTTTGACTCAGACTGAGTGGTAGAATTAATGATTTTATCCAATAACTGGCCACGATGATTGCGCCGCCGTACGTGCACTTTCAAATATGGTAGAAGTGGGGAGTCCATTTGGGAAAAGAGAAAGACTTTGTTTTATATTAAAATGCATAACGGTGCTTTGCTTAGAGTTCGGAGGATGCAAATTCAATTTGGTGGGAAATGATCAAAATGGAAGAGGAGAAAGAGGGTGTGAGAGAGGGTATAGGAAACAGCAAGCCAGAGAAGTTGTGTAAAAAGTTGAAACCATATATTTATTGCATATTCGCTAATGTTTGCTCTGCAGGATTCAACATAACATCCAAGGTCTCTGTAAACAAAGGCATGAGTCGTTATGTGCTTGTTGCATATGGACACACTATTGGAACTATAGATACTGCTCTTCTTGCATTTCTGTTTGAAAGGTTACCCTTTTTATCTTTTTTTTTTTTTTTTTTTTTTTTTTTTTTTTTTTTTTTTTTTTTTTTTTTTTTTTTGATTCGACTAACAAGGAATGGAAAAAAAAAAAAAAAAAAACAAAACAAAGAAAAACATATTCCGCAATTTGTTTCCTTTTATAATTGCATTTGCATCACGATATTCAGATGAGAAATTAATTAGGACAAGAACATATATATTGCTTCACAAAAAAATGCGAGCATAAATTAAATAAAAAAAAGTACTCTCTTCCCTTTATTTTATTTTATTTATTTTATTCAAATTTTGATTTTTAAACATAATATAAATTAATATGATATTAAATTTATCAAAAAAATCTTGATATGAGTATGGGGCACCTTTCTTAGTGAAATTACAATATGAAAGAAATTATATCCTCTGGATAATTAATTATTATTTATTCATTGCAGGAAAAATGACAGCAAAATTAGCTTACCAATCGTACGAAATCTCTTCTTCTTGGGTCTACTAGGGTGAGAAATTGAGTAAAGCGTTTGCCAAATAAACAAAGTCATGTTCTTGTCCAGAGCTTGTGTTTTATATTATTATCAAATAATATATAACAAAGTTTTGGCTAGTGGCTAATTTTTAATTTTTATTTTTTTATATATAATTTAAGGCTGTATTAGGGAGGACACTTTTTTATGCCGGACTAGAACAAACTTCACCAGCTTTTGCATCTGCCTTGGGCAACCTAATTCCATCAATTACCTTTATCTTAGCAGTTTTGTTCAGGTATATTATATATATGAATTAAACAAAATCTATCCTTTATATATTCGGAATACTCTTGTTTTAGATTTAATTCTTTATATATAAGATATGCACCACTTTCATGATAACGTATATTCAATCCTAAATATAAAAAGATAACAACTATCTTCTTCTCCTTTTTACTTTTTCCCTAAAAGTAAAAGGTAATAGAATTTTTAACATTGTTCTTGGAGGATGAATTTTGTTGAAAGTTTAGTCATTTGGATAAGCTGTTTTAGAAAGGGCATTTTTAAAACTACATCTAAGTGTTTGGCAAAAATTGTAAAATATGTGATTTGGGTCAATTCAACAATTAAATAATATATTTTTTTTATAGAACAATTAAATAATATTTACCTAAAATAGTTATTTCAGCTGGAAATTATTTAAAAGTCCTATATGCATTAACATTTCCCAATTCAATGTTATTATATAAGATTTAAGTACCACCATTGAAGGGAGAAAAAAAGAAAAAGAAAAGGTAAACACAAAAAGCTAAACGTGGATGGTATATATAGACCACTGTACTTGTAGTACTTTACCCTACAATAAAAAGTAAAGAATTCTGCAGTAGATTTCTAATTTCTCTACATTTGTTCATCACTTTAAAGTTTAAATTGTGAGGTTGCTCTCACTTTACCGATTTGAGGCTTGGACAAAAGAAAGAAGATGAAGCATAGGTTAAGTACCCACTGGCACTTTAGCATGTTGCCGTCGGAGTAAGTGAGAATGTTGGGGTGGGCGGCGACAACAACACAACATATAGTGAATGAAGCATTGGTGAAGGTACCATGAAGATAAAAATGAGATATATATATACATATATATAGGGTTAATTTGAGGAGAGGGAGGGTTTTGAAGTTGATATGTTGGTTATTTAAGATATATTGGGGGGTGAGGGGGGAATTTAGGGATTGAAAACCCAAAAAAAAAGATACGTCCACAATATTTTCTACGTATAGTTGTGAATTCTAAACTTGATGTTTTGGCTATTATAAATAACAAATTCTTCAAAATTGCAAGGTCAAACAAATTGATTTTCACGTTTTTTGATAAAAACGCACATTTTTCTCTTTAAAAAAAAAAATGCTAAATGGACCCAATAATTCAGTTTTAAATTTTTTTTTTCTTTATTGGGTTAACAACAATGATGATTCAAAAAATTAAGGAGAGGTATGAATTTGGTATCTTGAAGCATCTAAATATTTCAAGTTCAAACAATAAAACTTACAAGAGAATGTGTCATTTACCAATATTATCTATCATTTTATTCTTCATACTTTATCACAGTTCCGTCTACTGCAAGTCTACATTCTACAACGCTACTGCTACCACTTACCACACTATACCATTGTCATTGTAGTTTGTCCATAGCACCACCACAACCATTGCCACGATCACAACACCAAAAAAAAATATTGTCACTATCGCAACCACTAAAAAAAACATTATGATAACATATCATTATCACCACCATTGGGGATAAGGTTGATTGTAATAACCTTTTCCACGAGAAAGTATTTGGTATCAAATGATACAATGTCAGTGGTATTAAAACCCAATAAGTGAGAGACACGTCTAGAAAAAGTAACTACCTCACCAACAAATGAAATGTAGGGAACTAACACGAAAATCCCAAACCTGTGAAAAGCAAAATAGAGAAAACACATGGCAAAGAAAAATAATCATACGTACAAAACAATATTTACATGGTTCGGTAATTTGCCTACGTCCACGGAATTGTAGGGATTTCACTATTATCAGGGAAAAATATAAAGTGTGGCAGTATAGTTTTTTTTTTTTTTTTTTTTTTTTCTCTCTCTCTCTCTCAAAAACTACATCAAGAAACCCTAATCACCAAAACAATGGTTTCTATATCCTACGCACAGGATTCATAATGGGCTACAAAATGGGCCAAAAATTTTTCCCGCTATGGCTTGGGCCCATCGGCCCAAGCCTCTGCTCCATGTACTAAGCCTCAGAAAATCTCCTATTAAAAAACCACGCAACATTATTTCGAATTGGGTTGTCATCTTGATCAAACACACCTAGACTCCACAAAGCCCAACAAATTTCCCACTTGGAGACTAGTTCAATCACCAACATCAACCGCAATCCTTCAAAAACAATTCCTCATCCCTACAACTCATCCTCCTGTCCTCAAGCTAGAAGACCAACTGAAGTTGCACACAGCTTCAGCTTCTCGATAGTGACACCCTTAGTCAACATGTCTGTTGGGTTCTTAGATCCACAAATCTTCTCAAGTATTACTAGCTTATCTTCAATAAGGTAACAGATAAAGTGGTATTTTGTCCGTATATGTTTCGACTTTGAATGAAAAGTCGAATTTATAGCAAGAAAAATTGCACTCTGACTGTCACTATGTAAAATTCCTATCTCTTGCTTCTTATCCAATTCATCTAAAAAGCCATGTAGTCAAATAATCTCTTTTCCAGCTTCAATTGCTACAACATACTTAGCTTTTGTAGTAGACAAAGTAACAATCTTTTATAGATTTGAAGCTCAGGATATAGTTGTACCACCCAAAGTAAAAAGAAACCCAGTAGTACTCTTTGTTTGTAATGATTCTCATACCAAGGATTTGCTTTATAGCTCCCAAATCCTTCATTGCAAACTGTTTTGTAAATTGCTTCTTTAGATTATTAACACTACAACAAAATGTATTTTTAGTGACGAAAAAATTTGTCACTAAAAGTCCAATTTTTCTTAGTGACGAAATTGGACTTTTAGTGACGAAATGTGTTTCGTCGCTGTAGCCCCGTCGCTAAAAGTCCTAGCGACGAAAAATTTCGTCACTAAAAGTTTGATTTGTTTTTTTTTAAAAAAAACTTTTAGCAACGAAAACATTTCGTCGCTAAATGTTTTCCTCGCTAAAAACAGTATTTAGTGATGAAAATATTTCATCACTAAAACTATTTCAGTTTATTAAATCATATTTAGTGACGAATAATTTCGTCACTAAAACTATTTTTAAGAAAATCCAAACACATATAGTGACGAAAATTTTCGTTACTAAAATCATTTCTTACAAAATTCCGCTACATTTTGTAACGAAATATTTCGTCACTAAAACAATTTTTTGTTGCTATATTTGTGACGAAAAAATTCGTCACTAAAACTTATTTTCTGTTTTATTATTTTGATGACGTTGATATTAACTTGTAACTTGTCATTACATTATTAAAACCTCACATTTGATTAACACATTTATGAAAAATTGATCCATATATTCCACAAGTTAAAATTAAAACAAGTATCTAATTCAAACTCCGTCCATACAATAATTGTTTGCAACACATACAATAACTTAAGATGTTTTATAACAATACAAAAAATGTAGCATAATATAATTAGAACCAACGGAAAATGTCTTCATATGTCTTCAAATAATGCCAAAAGTAAATCCCCTAAAGCCACCAATAAGAAATCTGCACAAATATAAAAACACTACTACATTGAAATCGTAAAGTAAAAACATTGGCTATGTTATAAGAAACATTTTTAACAATGAATTAAGAATAGCCACACCAATAAATCAAAAATCACAACTCCTAATGTATAAGTTGTAGAAAGCAAATATAAATTTTCAAGTGTAATATAATACAATTAGTTTCAAATGATACATAAAAAATGAAGTATTTTAACTTAAAGATAAAGTACTAACCGATAAGTAAAATAAAGACAACTCATGCATAATGTATTCTAACATCTAAGTCTATAAGCTACTTAAATAAAGTTCTATCTTATTCATAAATGCACAAGTCTATATTAATACTTAAATAAATATACATTGCACACACAAATATATTGACTAATCAACAAGTTTCATTCACATTTGCAAGAAATTAAAAACACTCCCAATATGAATTTAAACTACCTTATAACACCATGCAAGCCACCCGCTTGCTCCAACACAACAACCCACCACAAAACAAATTTCCAACATCACAAGTATATATACAGTTTTATAAGTTTTTAACTAGAATTTACTTACTTTGCTCAAGCTAAATTTACAACTTTCAGAAAAAATCCAAAGTTAACTTGTGTTCTTCACCTTGTTCCTCACAATTTCTTCAGCCACAAAAGAGAAAGAGAGCTGGAGATAAAAGAAAGATAATTTTTAGTTAGCTTTAGCCCACATACAAAAAAAAAAAAAAAAAAAAAAAAAAAAAAAAAAAAAAAAAAAAAAACACCAATATCTAAAGCTTCAAAAAACATATAAATATATATATATATATATATATATATTAATAATCTGGTTATCTTCTTCTTTCTTTTCTTTTTTTACATTCCATTATAAATAATCAGCATCCCAACACCCCCAAGAATGACCACATCGTTACAAAGAGGTCCAAGACTAACATAATATGAACTAATCAATTTTTATATGAGCACACGCTAAACAAAGTTTGAATAAGTAGATGGAAGGGACCAATTGCGATTGATTTTTAAACATAGGTACTAAAAAGTAGGCAAAATGTAGAAATGATCGTCATCCATTAAAAAGGGATCTGTTCAATTCATTAAAAAGGGCGCTGAAAAGGGATTGAACCCATGACTGCACTCCACTAAGGGTGGAATGCTTCAGCCCATTGGTGGTTGTCCAATCAATCTAATCAAACACAAGACACCAAACAGAATGAACAGTGTGAGAAACACTCAACGTACACCATAAGAAAAATGAAATTAAATGTTACTAAGAATCAATTAACATCATCTTTTAGATTAAAAAAAAATTCACTCATCTTAGAAAGAAACACATCTAAAAAAAAAAGCATTTTTCTTTCACCTTAAGCATAGTAATAAGGTACTTTAATCATCCTTTTGTGAAGCTCAACGGTTAAGGGCAGTGGAGAAAGATCTCAACGGTGACAATGGGTGAGAAGCTCACAAATAGAAAAAAGCATCTCTTACCTTCCATGTTGTCAATAGACATCACCATAAAACTTTTCAAACCAAGACTCCATTTGTTTCATTATGAAACGTTTTCTGTCAAAAAATATTTTCATCCCATGCAAGCTTGCCAACAAGAAACCATTCCATTGCTCAACCATAGGTGCAAATCAAATCTAGTTGACTAGATAACGGAGGTGGGGTTGTACGTAGGTAGTAATAAGATAATAACAATGCTTTTGAATAATGAATCCTAGCAATAAGATATAATGAAATATAGCTTAAAATTTAGTCCTAGCAATAATGAAAAAAAAAAAAAGGGTAAACTTCTAATTGTTCATATACACTCAATTCTTATGAACCAAACTTTAAAGAGCCCTGCTATTGCCAAAGATATCACACCTTCTCAATTCTACAGATGCTATTAGCAGCTTCAGACTTGAATTGTTTTTTTTTTTTTTTTCCACATAATTACAATCCTTAATCTAAATACATTATCACTAATATAACACAATTAATAATTAAATTTGAAAAAAAAAAGAATAGAGAGATTGAGCCTTTATTCTAAACCTGTTCAAAAAAAGGCCGTAAACAGCTTTCAAAATCAAAACTTTCAATTTGATCACTAAGCTCCCAGCCGCACTTGAGCTGAAACTAAAATTAAAAACACGAAAGAAAATTAGGTTCAAACAGATTTAAATAAAAATCAAATTTGTAAATTGAAAAAATCAAGTTCAAATAGATGCGAAGGAGGCGAAAGGTCACGGTCAAAATCCTAGATCGCGAACAAATTGCTTTGAAAATGGAGAGGAAAAGATAGCGATTCAAAAATTCGATGCTGCTTCTTTCTCGAGAATTTCTCAAGAACCAAACAAGGCCACTAAAATTTTGTTAAATTTCTGTTCAAAAAAACCCTCATGCGGAAACAAAATTCACAGCCTTAAAGTAAAGATGCGGACAGGTGAAACTGAGTATGAGCGAAAAATAATACCTCGGAGGCGATCCACATCAAACACAATACCAACCGGCTCTCTTTCCCTTAAAGTCTCAACTTCAAAGAAGTAGTTGAACCTTCATTGAAGCTTAAACACTGAATGATGTGATCTGGGTGTTCAAGTTCAACACTACATTACATCATTTATTAGTTAAACTTTCTTTAAAAAAGCACCCACATCAACATGTTACCCCAAATCCAAAAATACCACTATCAACTACAAATTAGCTTTTTTTTCAACAACAAATTTCATGTACATAAAGGAAACAGAAATTGAAAATTCAAAAAAGGAATGGAATGCAAGGTTGTTGGAAGTGTATACCCCATGTCATTTCTCTTGGCAGCATCTCTTATAGCTTTCTGTACACTTTTCTCCTCCCTCTGTATACCTGAAACCAAACCCATCAGATTAGAGAAAACAATCTCAAAATTAAACACACACCCAAGAATCCAAAATCCATGAAAACCAAATAAAAACATAAAATAAAATTGACCCAGTGACTCGACGTTGCGGCACTCTTGGCGAAGCCTACGCTGCCAATTTCTAGGCGTAAAGCTCGAAATCTTCGAGTCTGACTTCGAGCGGCGGAGTGGAGCGGTAGAGAGGGAGAGTGGGAATGACGTCGTTGTGCTTACACAGTGACTCGACTCGGCGAAGGGAGGCGCAAGGTCACCGATGCGAAGGGAGGCGGTCGCCGGTGCGAAGGGAGGCGAAGGGTCGCCGATTCGAAGGAAGGCGAAGGGTAGCCGGTTCGAAGGAATGCGAAGGGTCGCCGGGAATGCGAAGAGTCGTCGGCGATTTGGAGTGGGTATCGGGAAGGCGAAGGGTCGCCGGGAATGCGAAGAGTCGTCGGCGATTTGGAGTGGTATCGGTGTGAGGAAGAGAGTGTCGACTTGGGTTTTGAGGGAAAAAATGAGCTGAGTAAAATATATATATATAGAAAATCTATAGTGACGACCTAGGTTTCGTCACTATTCCTTGCCTTTAGCAACGAATCCGAGTTCATCGCAAATACTTACTTTTAATTTTTGTTTTTCTTTTCAGGGACGACATATTTTCGTCGCTAATTGTCTCCTTCAACGACAAAAAGGGATTTCGTCACTAATAACGTTCTCACTAACACCTTTAGCGACGAAAATTTTCGTCGCAAAAAATTAAACTTTTAGCAATGAAAAGGTTTGTCGCTGTAGCTGAATTTAGTTTGGCACCAACATTTTTCGCTTGGCGCCTGAGTTCAAATTAGTATAAAACTTTTAGTGACGAACTTGGATTCGTCGCTATTGGCTACCTATAGTGACGAACTTGGATTCGTCGCTAATAATGTACTGATATTTATGATTTTATTTTTAGCGACGACTTATTTTCGTCACTATATGTTATATTCAGCGACGAAATAGTTTTCGTCACTAATAGTGTTCTCACTAACACCTTTAGCGACGGAATTTTTCGTCACAAAAAACTTAAACTTTTAGCGACGAAAAATTTCGTCACTGTAGCTGAATTTAGTTTGGCGCCATCATTTTTTGCTTGGCGCCTGAGTTCAACATAAGATATAGCGACGAAATCTAATTTTCGTCGCTAAATATTACTAATTTTTTTATGTATAGCGACGAAATATAAATTTCGTCACTATATAGTACTTTTTTGTGCGGAAAAAATTTTCCTCACTAAAATTCGTCACTGAAACTACATTTTGTTGTAGTATAATCTCCTCAATGCTAGACCCTACAATGAGCATATCATCCACATACAACAGTAAAATGATGTAAGAATTGCCAAAGAACTTAACATAGCAATAGTGAGCAGCTTCACATCCCTTGAACCTAATTCTATGCATAAAACTGTCAAATTTCTTATATCACTGTCTTGGAGTAAGTTTTAGGCCATACAAGCTCATTCTTAGTTTGCAAACTAGATTCTCTTGTCCCTGAACAATAAACCCTTTTGGCCGAATCATGTAAATGTCTTCCTCCAAGTCTCCATGAAGGAATGCCATCTTCACATCTAATTGCTCAAGATGTAAATTTTCTACAACCACCATTCCCAGTATCAGTCTGATTGTTGACATCTTCATAACTGGAGAAAATATTTTTGAGTAGTTAATGCCCTTCTTCTACTGGAACCCTTTGACAATTAATTTAGCCTTGTAATGCTTGCTACCATCATGCTCATTCTTTACCAACTTGTTGTACAAAGCCTTCTTTCCTATTGGCAATTTAGTCAATTCCCATGTCTAATTTCCCAACAAGGAATCCATCTCATCCTTTATGGCTAACTCCCACTTGTTTGAATTTTCATCCTACAAGGTTTCATCATAACATTCTAGCTGACCACCATCAGTCAACAGGAGATAACTTAGAGCGGGTGAATAACGCTATGAAGGTTTAATGGTCCTGGAAGATCTGCGGACTTTAGCTACAAGTGTACTTTGATCTACCTGTGAATCTACATTCTCCTTATCTTCTTCACCCCTTTTCTGGATAGTACTTTCAGTCAATTCATCTAAGTTGACAATTTCAAATTTTTTTTGATCTATCTCTGTAACATCTGGCACTACAGTTGACCTATCCTTGTACATAACCTGTTCATTGAATATCACATTTCAACTTTTAATGATTTTTCTGTTTTGTTCATCCCAAAATCGATAGCCAAATTTCTCATCACCATAGCCAATGAAAAAACATATTTTAAACTTTGTATCAAGTTTACTACGATCAGCAGAATCAATATGAACATAATAAACACAACAAAAAACTTTTAAATTGGAAAACTTTACCTTTTTACCACTCCAAACCTCTTCAGGAAGTCTGAACTCCATGGGAACTGATGGTCCTCAATTTATTAGGTAAGCTGCAGTACTAATAGCATCAGCCTAGAAAGTTTTTGGTAATCCAGCATGCAACCTCAGCTCATTGAGAGTTCTGTTCATGTGCTCAGCCACACCATTCTGTTGTGGTGTCCCAGAAATAGTCTTCTCCATCTTGATTCCATGTGCAACACAATAATCATTGAACTCTCCATCTATGTACCGTTCTCCATTGTTTGACCTCAAACATTTTACTTTCAGACCTATTTTCGTTTCAACCATAACTTTCTACTTCTTAAAAGTCTCAAATACATCAGATTTATTTTTTAGAAAATAAACCCATACCTTTCTACTTGAGTCATCAATGAAAGTGATGTAATACCTTGAACCTCTAAGGGATGTAATCGGAGAAGGCCTCCACAAATCAGTGTGTACTAACTCCATTTTTTCAGCCTTAGGTGTCTTGTCAATTTTCAAAAAGCTCACATTTTTTTGCTTTCCTAAGATGCAACTTTCACACATGTCAAAATCAACGGATTTCAATTTTGTTAGTTTCCCTTTTGACGACAGCATCTTCATCCCTTTATCACTCATATGATCAAGTCTGCAGTGTCATAAGCTTGTATTAGTACTTGCTTCAGTAACTGCAATTGTGTCTCTTGGACTTGAGGTCTTATATAGAGTACCAGTCTTCTTTCCACAGGCCAATACTCTAACTCCCTTTGTAACCTTCCAAGTACCACCAACAAATAGTATTTTATGCCCTTCACCATCAAGTTGTCCAACAGAAATCAAATTCCTCCTCAAGCTAGGAATATGTCGAACCTTCTTCAGTAACCAAACAGATCCATTGGGCAACAATATCTGGACATCTCCCATACCCACAACATCCAAGACTGTACCATCAGCCAAATACACCTTATTGAATTCACCTGCAACATAGTTCTGCATGATTTCTTGGTGTGGAGTGGTAGGAAACAAAGCTCCTGAGTCCAAAACCCGATCATTAAGTGGGCTATCTACTGCAAGAAGTAATGCATCCTGTACCTCTTCTGTTAGAGCATTAGTAGAATCATCTTCATTCTTCTTCTTAGGACTTTTGCATTGCCTCCTAAGGTGACCCGTTTCCCCACAATTCCAGTATTGTACTTGTTGGCTTGATCTAGATTTACTTATGTTCCGATTAGAATTTCTGGATTTTGATCTGCCCTGATTTGAAATTCTGTTATTACCTCTACCACTTGTCTCAAGGTTTAGGGCAAAACCAGATCCTGAGGTTTCATTTGCATCTCTTCTGCGAATCTCGTTAACCAAAATTAAATCTCGTATGTCATTATACTTTAGTTTTTCTTTTCCTGTAGAATTGCTTACTGCCATCCTCATTGCCTCCTAACTGTTTGGCAAAAAAGCCAAAACGATCAATGCACAGATCTCATCATCAAAATCAATTTCTACATATGATAATTGATTTGTGATAGTGTTAAATTTGTTCAAATGTTGTGCTACTGATGCATTCTATGCCATCTTCAAATTGAATAATTTCTTCATCAGATGCACATTGTTGTTTGCTGATGGCTTTTCGTACATAGCAGACAAAGCCTTCATTAGATCTACTGTGGTCTTCTCCTTTACAACATTGTGTGCAATAGACCTAGACAGAGTTAACCTGATGACTTCCAAAACTTGTCTGTTAAGAAGGGCCCATTCCTCATCCTTCATAGTTGTAGGTTTTTCCCCTAGAAGCGACAAATGCAACTTCTTCCCATAAAGATAATCCTCAATTTGCATTCTCCAAAATCCAAAGTCTGTGCCATCGAACTTTTCTATTCCAGACGCCTTTCCTACTTCCTCTGCCATTTCTCCCACTCAAACCTAACCCTAGGTTCTGATACCAGTTGTAGGGAATTAACACAAAATTCCCAAACTTGTGAGAAAAAAAATAGAGAAAACACATGTCAAAGAAAAATAATCACATGCACAAGACAGTATTTATATGATTTGGCAATTTGTCTACGTCCACGGAGTTGCAAAGATTTCACTATTATCAGGGAAAAATATAAAGTGCGGCAATACAGTTTTTTTTTTCTCTCTCAAAACTACATCAAGAAACCCTGATCACCAAAATAACGGTTTCTATATCCTACGCACAAGATTCACAATGGGCTATAAAACAAGCCAAAAATTTTTCCCGCTACGGCTTGGGGCTATCGGTCCAAGCCTCTGCTCCATGGACTAAGCCTTAAAAATTTCCCATTAAAAAACCATGCAACATTATTTCAGGTCAGGTCGTCATCCGAATCAAACACAACAAGGATTCACAAAGCCCAACATGAAAGACATGTGTTAGTAGGTAGTTATTTTTGCACACATATCTCTTGTTTATTGGATTTTGATATGGATAACATGGTATTATTTGATACAAAATTCTTTTTCCTTTTTTCACACCTAAAAATAGTTGAATTTTGTGTACTGAGTATGACCATTAATTACCACTATCACTACTATACCACTGTAATTCTTATTTAATTATGCTCACCAATTTGGTTGTATCCACCAATCTATTGGTTGTATTAAATTCTCAAGAATGTTGCTAAATTCTTGTAGCCAATTAAGGCTGTGTTTGGCAATAGCGGAAAAAGCTAGCTTTTAGCTAATTTGGCTTATTTTAAGTTGGACACGTGACACATTTATTATTTGCAGGGCCCACTTGCTACTTTTTCAAGAGCAAAATATCATTTGCAAGTGTTTGTGGACCCACTTGCTACATTTTAGTTTACTTTTTTTAACACGGCTATGGGTCCCCTAGGTTCCACATGACTTTTTCTTTCACTTCTTTTTCTTTTTTAATATTTTTCTATCATACTTTCAACAAAAAAATTTTAGCAAAAAATTAAATAAGCTGTGTTAGGTTCTAAGGATTAGGAACTAATGTATTAGAACTCTAATTTGTATTGTTGGCAAACCATGATCAAAACAGGTTTTAGTTTGTTTAGACTTGCTCAAAGTATATGCGTTTTATGTAAAGTTGGAATCGAGTTACTGCAGAATTTATTATGCAATTCAGTCTGGCTCGATCGATCGAGAATTAGACTCGATCGATCGAAACTCGGCAAAATGTTTTTCTTCAGAATTCTTCCAACTCAGCCCAAGTCCGTTTGACATGTAGGGTTTTATGTCTTGTCTAAAGTATAAAAGGGAAAACCCTAGCTACGTTTTTTGTTGTCCATTATGCTGTGTGTGTGAATATTTTGTGAGATCAAGAGGTGGTTGCCTTCACACATACTTAGGGTTTCCAAGATTCAAGACTATGTCAAGAACTTGGTGATTGATTCAGTTGCTGCATTAAAGAGTTTAAAGAAACACAAGTGGGTGTGCTTGTATTTGCTGGAGAATCCAAGAAAGCAGGAGTCTGTGGTCTTGGAGTTCGCACGTGGTCGTGTCAGTAAGTTTCTACTGGTGGATAGCAATAGGATGTTAGTGGTCTAAGTCCTATTGTAAAATTTTGATTCTTTTATAGTGGATTCAGGTTTACCTTGAGGATAGTTAGGTTAAATCCTCCCCTGGTTTTTATTAGTTTGGTTTCCTGGGTCATCATATCTTTGTGTTCTTTATATTCCGCACTTTACATTGATATGATTATATGATTGTGTTAACCTAGATCTGAAATTTGGACGAAGTAATCACTTGGCTAATTTACTAGGTTAATTAAGTTGTGTTTTAAGGGGTCTAAAAACAAACAAGCTATTTCCAAACGAACCCTAAAACTCACATGGTCCAAATCCCACCTTCCTCAACTATCTAATTATTTTTTTGAGAGAGTTTAAACCTATGACGTCCACTCTTGATGATAACTTTTTATTATCAGACCAAGACACCAATCGGTTTTTGGTGTAGGCGGAGATTGAACCCAGATCTCTTATTCAACTATCAAAGACTTTACCATTTAAGCTAATTAGAATCCACTCAACTATCTAATTATAATAAGAAAAAAAAATCCTCAACTATCCAATTATTAATTATATGAAAAAAAAAAACCTAAAAATGTCGATGTGCTACAATTACCTTTTATAATTTATATGCTTAACATGCCCATTTGATTATTATAATTATTTGCATTTTTAATATATTTTTTTAATTTTTATATATGAACATTTTATATATTTTTTATTTTTATGAAAATGATTCTAAATTAAAAAAAAAGCTAAAATTATTATCAATTTATAAATAAAAAAAATTCTAAAACTATTATTAATTTATGATTAAAAATTTATAAATTGTTCTTATCATAAATTAATATATAATTTGTGTCACATTAATAACATAATAACTAAATTTTTATTTTTTTTGTTTTGTTGCGTTTAAAAGTTGACACATTATAGTAGTTTGTAAAGCCTATGTAACTTTATAGTATCTGCAACGTTACAAGATTCCAAATTATCTATTGATTCTTGATTCGTGAGTAGCTAAGTTTTGCTTGGCATGTTAGGATGGAGAAATAAAAGATTTCAAAGCATGGTTCTTGTTAAATATTAGCATTGATACACCGTATTGAATATGCTAGTATAGATGCGGAAGTGAAAGCATAAAATATAAAACACGATAACACACGAGGGTTATGTGATTCATCCTAATGACCTACATCCACAGAGGAAACCCTAAAGGGCTACATCAATAATATATTATAGTGTAATACAAATCCTGTGTTACAATAAATCATAATATGTGTATATATAATAGACTAAACCCTAGACTAACAGACTTCTAGTAGAAGTAAGAGACTTGACTTACACACAAAGTAGAATTAAGCTTGGGCTTATGCTAATGGGCTAATATATATTTAACACCCCCTCTCAAACTCAAGATGGAAGTTTGATGAAATCTTGAGATTTGATAAAGTTGAGAAGATCCCTTGAATGAAGTTTGGCTCTGTGACAGTAGTTTGAGGAAGGCAATGGTCTTGCAGTGTTGATGCGACTTCTAACAATGGCTTGACTATACCGGAGAGTTTTGACAACAGTAGTAGGAAGCCAAAGAATATGAACACAGCGCAAAAAAAAAAAAAAAAAAAAAAAAAAAACACCGAGGAAGACAAAGATTGCTCTTAAATATACCATAAGGACAGAAAACCATGGCCATAAGAAGGTGGCTCTGATATCATGTTAAATATTAGTATTGATACACTATGTTGAATATGCTAGTATAGATGCGGAAGCGAAAGTATAAAGTATAAAATACAATAACACACGAGAGTTACGTGGTTCAGCCTAACGGCCTACATCCATGTAGGAAACTCTAAAGAGTTACATCAATAATATATTATAGTGTAATACAAATCCTGTGTTATAATGAATCATAACATGTGTATATATAATAGACTAAACCCTAGACTAACAGACTTCTAATATAAGTAAGAGACTTGGCTTGTACACAAAATAGAATTAGACTTGGGTCTATCCTAATGGGTTAATATATCTTTAACAGTTCTCAAGCCAAGATATTGGGAACCGTTGCGTTTTCTGGTGCAGCACTCATGACCCTATACAAGGGTATCACTGTCATTTCTCTCCATACTCAGCACTCGAATCAACTTGTGACCCCATCAAAAGCATTCATAGACAAGGAGTCCATAAAGGGCTCCCTCATGCATGTCACTTCATACGTTTCATTGTCAGCTTTCTACATCCTACAGGTGATTCTGAGTTGATATTTACAAAATAAATTTTTTTATACAACTAATTCATTATAGAAGTGATCATTGCAATTGGAGGCCACTATGCCTTATGTTCACTATGTTAAACATACTTGTATTATAATAATAAGGATTACAACCACATATATTGGAAACTAATGCATGTTCGAATTTAAATTTGACAAAAGATTCATAAAATTATAAACTAATACGCATATATGACTATTGCAGACAATTACAATTAAGATGTATCCAGCACCACTAAAACTTACATCATTAACGTGCTTATCGGGTTCTATACTCTCCACTATCATGACAGCAATTTTGGATCATAAATCTTCATCATGGAAATTGTCATGGAACATCAGCCTTCTTGCTCCAATTTTTAGTGTAAATTTTTGAATGCCACACCCATCTTTTCCTATTTCCAGAGATTTGAGAAAAGCTAATTCTATAGTAATTTAATTTTTTTCAGGGAGTTGGGATTTTTGGAATTACAGTATATGTTCAAACATTGGCAATTAGACTAAAAGGACCGGTTTTCATGACAGCGTTTTAACCATTGTCCACATTAATAGTAGCCATTATGGGACTACTAATTTTAGAAGATGCTTTATACATTGGAGGGTAAGTTATATATATTGATTCTTGAGATAGCTTTGGTGAAAAAGGAGTATTCTAAGGGGAAAAATGCCAAAGGTATAAATTTAGAATTAGTAATTCTTATACTCTCCACTTTGATTAATTCCAGTGTTATTGGAGCTACCTTGATAATTCTTGGACTTTACACCACGCTATGGGGGAAGGAAAAAGAGAAGGTGGAGAAACTGTCGAAGGAAACCCTGTCCGAGCAAGTTAATGAAATCAACCAAGAGAAGTAATAGAGAGGTAGATAAATTTGTATTGGAATTGTACATTATCGGCTAAGGATATTATAATCACTTTATTTTAAAATTTTGCCCAAATGCTAGCTAGTATATATCATACAAACCTCTGCACCAAAAAATGCATCGGAGTTTTTATCTGATTTTTTCTTAACTCTATTATCTACGGGACAGATTTTGGCTCTAAAAGATGCATTGGAGTTTTTATCTAATTTTTTCCTTCAATCTATTATGTACAGGACAAATTTTGGCTCCAAACTGATTTAAAAATATTATTTTCAACCCATTATGTGACAAATCTATTAGACTATCTATTTGTATTATTTAAACAAGTCACATAAATCATTAAAAAACCTTATGACTAAAACTACACAAAAATGATCACTTTAATTGTCACATCATGATGTGGAGCAAGATAGCCTAAAATTAGTTTGGAGTCAACCTTTTTCCGTATCTACTCGTAACTAGACGTGGAAAAGCAAGTTGAGATTCGCCGACACGACCCAAACTCAAAGGAAAATACCCAACTTGAACCTGAAGGTTGACAAGTGACCCAACTCGTTTTTTCTTTTCTTTTCTTTTTTATTTTATTTTTTAATAGGTGAACCTAACCCAACCTGGTTAACCTGTGACCTGATTTGTTTGTTAAAAATAATTTTGTGTAAAAAAAAAAAAAATTAAGATATATATGGTTGGTTTACTTGTTTATTTTGTGCTTTATAGTGCATAACTCAAAACTAAATTCACAAATATAATGCATGAGATTATTATTACTATTTTTTTTAATAGAAAGAATTAATTTTTATTAAATTTTTTGGGATAATGAAGTTATATATAGACATGTATGAGAAGTATTCATAAGTGTGAAAAAAGTGAACGCAAAGTATATCAATAAAATTGACATAAATTATGGATACTTTGGCTTATATTTTAACAGTTCATAGCCAAAATAAAAAATTGTATTTCCTGGAATGTGTGTTACTTAATAATGACACGATATTCATAAAAAAAACAATATATAAATACATAAACAATCAAAATTTGATGTATATTTCCATATTAAAATAGAGTGCCAACCACATTGCATCTAAAATTAAACACAATTATTAGATTATTTTTCAATTAGGGTAGAGAGCCAACTCGCCTAATCAGAAGATAAAATAATAAAGTACTTAAACAATGTATAAAGTAGATTGAATATGAGTGACTGAGAAAAACATTCAATGGGTATGTTATTGGGGAGATTAAACATTCAATATATTCTCAAATCATAATGAATCTATGATATACTTAAAAATCATATTAAATCTTAAAAACTTGTCAACATGTAATAATTCCAAATATTAAATCAATCTCAAAATTCAATCATCAATCCATAGTAAGCGCATAGATAATCCCAAGAACACATGATAAAAATATTAGGTTTCACCTCTAACCCTAGCTAAAGATTTAGTTACACATAATTATGAAAAAGAAATCCATAAAAATGCTACTAATCGTCTAAAAAAATAAAACAAAAGATGAGAAAATGTTCTAGGGTTTTTCCCATCCTATAACCTTAGTCTCCTCCAAAAGAAACACAAAAAATCCATCAAATTTAGGATGAGAATCCCTTGATTTTTTGAATTTTATCCACCGTCAGCTTTTAGCTCACTTTTGACTTTCAATTTTTTTTTTCCTGAATTTGTGGTAAACTACAAAGTTGTATATCTTTGAGTCTTCTTTCCGTGGCCATTAGAATCAGGTCCATCGGACATTGGTGCAAGAAATTATGGCAAAAATATAGTGCCAGATGTTTCCATATCAGGATTTTTCCAATTTTGGCTTGAACAAATTTCTTTCTTCCCTTTTTTATTCTTCAACGTGTTAGGGTCATACTTTTTAATAGTTGGCATATCCTTTGACAAAAAGCATTTTACTTGTATTTGGATAGTTTTAAGTAGATTTTAGAACATCATGAAGTATGTTTTACAAACAAGACTATGAAATTATTGAAGACATGAAGACTACACAAAGAAACAAGTGTGAAAAGTTGAAAATAGTGAACCTTGACACAAGCTCGATACTACTCTATCTATCGAGCTTCGCAGATCCAGAAATTCCAAATCTGTTTTTTGGCCTATGATGATTCGGACTTCTAGGGCTTTGTTCACTAAACTTCTAGATGATATAGAATTATTTTATAGCCATCATCATACATAGAGAATCTATATACTTACTGTGAAGCTATTGCATTCGTATACACTTTAGGGTTTTGTGATCGAGTGTTTCCTTCTCTTCAAGTGTATTGAAGAACTTTGCATCCAATAACGAGCTTCAAGTTGCCAAGAGTTAGCCATGTACTGGGATTTCGGCAAAGGGAAGAGGTCTCTACCAAATCAAGACCAAATGAGGATTGGTGCAAGGATTCTATGTAGGTAGGGACTTTGGGATAGACCAGGTTTGGGGTAAGATAGCTTGTACTTGTAATCTCTTGATTTTGATTAGTGATTCTTCCTAGTGGTGAATATTTTTAAGAGAAAAACACATGTAATTAAACATGAAAACTTTAAGATAATAGTGTAATTAAACATGAAATTGATGTGATATTGCCTACCAAAACTAAGATAATAGTGTAATTTTAAGTAATCAACATTAGATTATGAAATTAGTTTTCGAGATTGTAAATTTCTTATATATTTTTTGTCAAATTAGCTATCCAATAGAGCATTTGTAATTTTGTATTATGTTTTGGCATATTGATATTTAAAAGAAACTTGTGCTTTTTAATTATGATGATGCAGAAAATCGTTAGTGAGTTGATCATCCACACGTGCAGTGATTGAAGTACCTGAAGAACAAAAAGAAAGAAGAACCTACAGAGAGCACTGGTAGAGTATTGGCCAAAGACCCTCCGAAAGTTAAGTTAGTGTTAGAAGAATCTCCAATAACTCAAAGTGTAAGAATTAGGAAATTTCACATACCTTGCAGAAGAGAAGACTCGGTACTTATATAGTGGTGTAGGGCTGACTGAGATCCCATGAACGTAGTATCTTTCCTTGTAGGGGAGATATGGAGTTTATGTTCCAAGATCTTAGGGCTTTGCTTTCCATACTAGGAAGATAAGAATATGTAGGAGGATTTTTGGGCGTGGTGTGTAGGTTCTTTCTATATATGGAGATATGAGTGGAAACATGCACAAAATGGCACGGGACTAAGTGTGCTCTCCCGTCAGTATGCTTGCTAGCTTGACGGGTGCCTTCTTACCCAATGAGCAAGGTGAACAAAGGTATGGAGGGGGCCTTCCAAGCCGACGAGCGCTCCAATCCCGAAGGGTGTTTAAGCGTCAATACTGTACCGGTATGTATACTGGAATCGAAATGCCAATGTTTCGTACCGGTTTAAATACTGACCATACCGGCCGATTTTAGGCACCATCGGCCGGTACAGAAAAAAGCTTTTTTTTTTTTTTTTTTTTTTTTTTTTTTTTTAATATGATAGAATGGTAACTTATTTGCATTAACTTATTAGTATTATTTATTTCTTAGTATGCAATGAACAATTAAGCTTTCTTTTTTTTTTTCTTTTTTTTTTTCTTTTTGTTCTGAATTGAGGTAATATTTTATGGTAAACTTTTATATTTATTATAATACACACACACACACATATATATATATATATATATATATATATATTTGTAAATATAGAAAATAACGGTACACCAGTATTGACCGGTACCGAAATATATCATTTCACTGGTCAAACCGGTATAGTCTCCGGTATGAGATTGACTCCCCTGTGTTTAAGTCTTGAAGGGCAAAGAGAGTTAGAAAAATTCTTCGTAAAAGTATTCCTTATCAAATTATACTTTCAAAAGGTAGACTACACTCATTTTTGTTTGTACTTTTTTTTGTTAGCTATGTTGGGATTTGTATATTTTTATAATTCTTAAACATGTATCAATTTGTTGATCCTAACACTTTCTCGATATGTATGGTGAACTCAAAGTAATGCATTTCACACCCAGTAATTTGTTGTAAAAAATATTCATGTGAAAAATATGGATTAACCCAACCCAACTTGCAACCTGATCAACTTGACCAGTTTCGAACCTGTTTAAAATAATTTTTTGTTTCGATCTGAGCCTAATGACCCAACCTGCCCATTTTGCCAACCTAACGATTTTCTTTCAATGTTTAACCAATTTGATACTAAAGATTCACAATAAGCTCTCGTATTAGCCTACCATCTTTTACAATACCTTCGAAACCACAAGTGCAATACATTTCTACACATTTTCATGATGCATCCCTTTGTATTATGCAAGGAATGAATAAGTAAGGTCGACCCATCAAATATCAGGGCAGTTTCAAATCTAATTACTAAGCGGCCAAAATACACTCTTGATCTCTAAATTTTAGCACATGAGCAATTTTAGTTCTAAAGTTTAAAGTAATCACTTTCAATCTCTAAATTAAAGCAATGACATGTAAGTTTTTTGTTTGGCCACATCCTCTAAGGAACTTAAAGCGATCACTTTAAACTTTAAACACTAAAATCACCCATGTACTAAATTTTGAAAGACCAACTGTGTATTTAAGTTATTTTAAACTTTCAAATGATTTTCAATTAGTCTGCAACAACATTGATTTACATTTACATTTATTGTTCATAAACAGTGGAATGTAACTAATAATTTTCCTAAAATTAGAAGAGAAATGACAAACAACATTTCTAAGCAAAATGGTTTTTTTTTTTTTCCTTCTTCTATACACACCAAGTGAAGACCTCTATAAGGGTGGTGAGAGCAACATAATGAAGCCCACCAAGAGCATAACAAAGTGTGTTAATTGTGGGGTGCTTAACACCTTTCCTGAATGTAACCAAAATTCTGGATCTATGTCTACAGTTTAAACATTTCATTCTTAGCGCTTAAGAACCCTTACGGAATCCTTTAGTTAATAGGAAACAAAAGTAATTAAACACGTGACCAATAATCATAACCAAAAATCCCATGATTGGTTACAATTCCTAAAATTTAAAGATAAATAAAAGAGGCTCACTCGTATACACATCATCATAAGACACTTGTCCCCAAGGCCCTAGAAATTTGAGTATCGACAATGTTGCTGTTTATCTAATGTGAAAGTGAAATTGTACTAATCACAATTTATCAATTCAATAAGTTATAAAATTTATTGAATCTAATATATCTCTAGTGTTTTAGTATTATCAGTTAATTATAAAGATCAGCATATATACACCATATTGACATGTTAACCTTTTTGTTTAAAGGTAATTGACATGTTAACTTTAAAAAAAAAATGTCTACCATGTAGTGTCATTAAGAACTTTCACATCATACGTGACATAAAATGTTAGTTAAACAAAGCCTCGTGGAATAACCACTAAAGGTAAGACCGATTGGTAGAATTTATGATTTTATCCAATAACTGGCCACAATGGATGCAGTACGCACTCGCACAAAACCTAGTCACTATGCTTCTTCTCAGACTCAAAAAAAAAAAAGACCCTAGTCACTATGCACTTCTAAATATGGTTGAAGTGGAGACCATGTGACAATATAGATACAAATATTTTATTATTTGCATGGAGTATCTACAGACTCCAATCTTATTAAAATTCATGGTGCTTAGAGTTAGGAGGATGAAAATTCAATTTGGTGGGAAATGATCAAAATGGGAGAGCAGAAAGAGAGTGTGAGAGAGGGAATAGGAAACATCAAGCAAGAGAAGTTGTGTGAAAAATTGAAACCATATATTTATTGCACATTCCCTAGTGTTTGCATTGCAGGATTTAACATAACATCCAAGGTCTCTCTAAACAAAGGCATGAGTCGTTATGTGCTTGTTACATATGGATATGCCATTGGAACTATAACTACTGCTCTTCTTGCATTTCTCTTTGAAAGGTTGTATTATACCCTTTGATATTTTAGTGTTTTGTTGGACACAAAGTCATAAACATAAATATTGCATCACACACCAAAAAAAAAAAAAAAAATAATGAGAGCATAATATTTTTGTTTTAAAGTACTCTCTTCCCTTCCTTTTTCTTTTCATTCATTTCTTTCCAATTTTGTTTTTTAAACCTAGCTAGTGTAAATATGATATGAAATTTATCAAATAAGTTTTTTTTTTTTTTTTTAAATAATAAAAATCATGATATGAGTATGGGACACCTTTCTTAGTGAAATCACTGTATGAAAGAAATTATATCCACTGGATGATTTATCATTAAATATTCCTTGCAGGAGAAATGATAGCAAAATTAGCTTACCAATCGTACGGAATCTCTTCTTCTTGAGTCTACTAGGGTGAGTAAAGCGTTTGCCAAATAAACAAAGTCATTTCCTAGTCCAAAAGTTGTCTTTCAGTATATTATCAAATAAGCATAACAAAGTTTTGGTTAGTTGCTAATTTTCTCAATTTTTAAAATTTATTTACTTTGTCATTATTTAGAGCTGTGTTAGGGAGGACACTTTATTATGCTGGACTAGAACAAACTTCACCAGCTTTTGCATCTGCCTTGGGCAACCTAATTCCATCAATCACCTTTATCTTAGCAGTTTTGTTCTGGTATATATATGAATATAACAAAATCTATCCTCTGCATATTCGTGTTCTTGTTCAGGTATATATATACCTACAATGAGATATTCATGGTATTGGTATATTTCGATCCTAAATAATTTTTTTTTTAAAATAATAGAATTGTTACTAAGGGTTGAGCCAGGACTTAAATTTATTTTATTTTATTTTTGTTATTGGTAATTTTTGTTGTTGGATTAATTTTTTTGGGCTTTGTAATTTTTTTTCAAATTTTAGTTTTATGAATTTTTTATGACCTTTAAAAAGATTAATGATAGTATTAAGGGGGCGAGTGTTTTTTGGAGTTGGTTAGACAAATCATTTATATGATGTGAATGCTCTAAGACTCACATTTTTCAAATCCTCTTTCCCTCAACCATGAAATTATATTAAAAAATAATAATGATTCCATAAGAATGTCCATGGGCTACAATTACCTTTAATATGCATTTGATTATATATATATATATATATATATATGAAAATGATTCCAAATAAAATGCTAAAACTATTATTAGTTTTATGATAAAAATTTACAAATTATTCTTGTAATGGTAATGATTGGTGACACGTTACAACATGATGATTAAATTCTTAATTACTTTTTGCATTGTGTTTAAAAGCTGATACATTATATAGTTTATAAAGAATATGCAGGGCCGGCCCTAGATATTCTGGGGCCTAAGACGAGAAGTAAAATTGGGTCTTTTTTATAGTTATGTATTATTAAAATTAATATTTATTTAATATTTTTATATTATAATATGTTTCATTTAAAATCTATTTTTCTTGCCTTTTGGGATGAAAATTAACTAATCAAATTTTTGTATTCAAGTTCTTCTAACATCTCCATTTCAATCGATAATATAGCTAATCTACTTAATCTTTCTTATGACATTGTCGATTTTAGATATGATTTTATTAATTTTAATTTTGAAAAACTTCTTTCTGCAGAAGTAACTGTAATAGGTATTATTAGTAAAATCCTATAAGCAATGCATGTATTTGGAAATGAATCTAATTTTTTTTTAATATATATAATTTAGTACGTTTAGACTCAAACAACTTGCAACAAAAAAATAAATAAATAAATAAATAATTGGTCTGTATCTTTTGAATACAGTAGCCATTTTCTATCATTCTTCTCCCCATTTGATAATATTCGAGTGTAATGAATAGTAGAAAAATGTCTAGCTAGTGTCATCACCTCTAGGAAAAATTATATCTTTGTCTCTAATTGGACATCTTTCTACTAATAAATCTCTTAATTTCGTGTTAATATTTTTCCAATTACCTAGATCATAAATATTTGAAGGAATATAATTCAACATGTCATTACTATTTTCATTTTCTTCTAAATTCTTTTGAAGTTCATTATCAAGATTTGTTGTATTGCAAAATTGAACATCATTGTTATTTTGCAATTGTATCATTTTATTATCTTCTAACTCTTTTTGGTGAAATTCTTACTCATTTGTGATATTTTCATCTAAATTTTGTGTTATAATTTTTTTTTTATTACTAATAACAAATTTATCCATTGATCATTTTTGAGACTCGATTAATTTTTCTTCTTCTTCTTTCTTTTTTTTTTTTTTTTTTTTTTTTAAGTTTTTTATATCCAAATGCATATTTTCTAGTAGACATTTCTAATCAAACAATATATTTATAAAGACTAGAATAAAATATAACTTTCAAGTGTAGAGCAAATGAGAAATAGAATTGTTGTTATTTCACCAAACAATAACAAGTTTTTAGCAATCTCATCCTGCATAAATAAAGACTTATTCATTATATTACCAATAACTAAAATAGATATATAAAAACACAAGATTAAAAGAAAAAAAAAATCCAAGCCTAGCCAGAATAGAAGTACAAGCCTAGCTAAGAAGATAACCACACAAGTCTTACTAATAAGACCCCACCCACCCCAAAAAAAAAAAAAAAAAAAAAAAAAAAAAAAAAAAAAAAAAAAAAAACAGATCCTATTACACCTATAACCAAAAAAAAAAAAATTAATAATAATAATAATAAATGAAAACACACATGCTTTAAAAAAAAAAAAAAAAATACTTGAAGGCCCAGCAGCCAGCCATAACTCAAGCACAAACAGGCCCAGTGGCACTAGAGAAAGCCTAAATCTGCAATAAAAAACACATGTCTTATACCTCAATCCTTAGTCCTCAGTTCAAAGTTTTTCAGATCAAATGTGATCGGATGATTTAGATCGGAGGAAGCCTGAGCTAGCAATAAAATGATTTAAGATTAGGATTTAGGACCAGTGGAGAGAAAGAATGAAAGAGGCAGAGAGCAAGGGTTGAGAGAAAGAAATAGAGCAAGAATGAGAAAGAGAAACAGTAATAATTTTAGGGATTTGAGATTTTTTATTTGTTTTGATTTGTGATTGTTTTGTGGTTAATTTCTTAGACTGGATTTGTAGTTTATCTTGTTGAATTTTGATTTGTCTATGTTGGGTTAAGATAGCTTGACTCCAGTTAATTAATTCAATTACCAAAGTTGATTAAATAGGTTTAATTGCATGTAAATCATGGAGGCACCAACAAATCACCAATTAAACTAAATGTAGCGGAAAATAAATTGACACGATGCTCTATTGACAAATAGGGAAAACCTCGTAAAGCAAAAGCCCCACCAAGTGATTTTAAGGTCACCACTTCTAAGAATCCATTAATCAATAATCAAACGGTTACAAGTATAAGGAATCTTACCAACTACCCTTGGCTTATCCCAAAATACTAACCTACAGTTGAACCTTTGCTCCAATACCCATTTGGAGTGAGAACAAAGGTCATCACCATATTAAGGAACCATGGTCCCTTAGTGAATCAGTTGTGGAGAAATTAAGTGTACCTCCCCACAACATGGTATTCTCACAAAAGAGTGAGGTCAACTCATCTTTAGAGATGGAAGTGAGAAGAGGATGACTAGGGTAATCCGGACGATCCACCCTAGGGACATGTAGTACCTCGGAAATGAAGTCCGGGGTAACTATGATACATGTACCACGAAATACTGTAGTAAACTAAGGCACAGAGGTATTGATGGCATGCATATTGGAGTAAAACTCCTTTATGAACATGTCGGGATAGCTCGAGGGTTTCTCACAAAGAGAAGCCCATCCTCGAGAGCTAATAGCACCGGGTAGATGAGTGTCTAGAAAGTCAAATAGAATGACCTGGCGTTTTGAATGAATTTCCCGATTAGAAAAGTTCCTCGAGAAGTCAGATTGTGCCTTCTCATCACAGAACTAGATAGAATCAGGAGGAAAAGAAGAAGATGAAGAACCACGGCGAATCGAGCTTTTAGAAGGGACATAATTTTTAGGTGCCATGATGAGGAAACTAAACGAGAGAGATAGAGAGAAGAATAGAAACACAATAGAAACATTTAGGTATAGGAAAGAAGGAACAAGAATGTGCAATGCATGAAAATGTATGAATATGTGATGTGCAAAAATGAAAAGCATCATGGGTACTCACATTGTTTAATCAAGCACACAATCCTAGAATGCATGAAACAAGGTAAAAATGAGCATAGAATGCAATGCATGAGCATAGGATATCATTTCAACAAAAACCAACCAAATTTTTTTGACAAAATCACAAAACCCCAAAAATTTTCCAAAAATTGAAAACTTAGGTAAAAAATGCATGAATGCATGAAGAAAAGGGAAAAGAAGAGATTGAGAACACTTACCAAGTGAGGGAGGCTTGGATTAGGCTGAAACAATGACGAGAGGATTGATTTTAGAGAGAGAGAGAGAGAGAGAGAGAGAGAGAGAAGTTTAGGTTACAAGAGGATAGAGAGAGATCGAAATATTTGAGAAATGACAAAATCGGGTCAAACCTTAAACTATATATAGAAAATGTAGCTTAATAGATCGAGAAGGTATCAAGCTTCTATCGAGAACAATAGCTCGATAGATCGAGAGGTATCGAGGAGGTATCAAAGGTAAAAAGTCTCGATAGATCGAGGAAGGTATTGAGGTGCTATTGAGTAGATAGAGACTCCAAGGAATTTCGCCCAATGGATTAGGCTATCTATCAAGAGGTATCGAGCAGAAACCCAAAAATCTCGATAAAAGATCTTGTATTGAGGAGGTGTTGAGCAGGTATTGAGACTTCTATCGAGGTATCTGTTGAGAGCCCTGAAGAAGAGAATTTACAAAGGAGAAACAACATAAGATGAATGCAAACAAGATAACTATCAAAGAAAGCATTCAAGGAGCTTGTTTAAGCATAGATACACATTCTCAATGCTAGATGCAAAACATTCCTAGATCAAAACACACTAAACATGTCTAACCAAATTTTATTTTAAAACAAGTTTGGACAATTTAGAGAGCATATATTACCACATGTATTCCTTATGATGGCTAAATCATATTGTACCTATACAAAAGTATCAAAGGTAGCAAAGATTATGCATGTTGTGTGTAAAATTTGTTGCAAGAGAGCAAGAGCATCATTATTTGAAAAGTAATGATATAAAAAGATCAAGTACATTCACACACAATCATAATTGTTTGATGGGGACTATCACCCTTGAGGTACATCATATTACTCCCACGTCTCCTAGAAACACACTTGCAACCATATTAAAAGCATTTTTGATTCTTTTATCTTTCCATGTTCTTTTCATATTTTTCTTTTAAGCATATCATGCATGGACATATAAGAGCGAGAAAAGAAAATAGCCAATTATGTAAGCTTAAAAATCCTTATTTTGCTTTGCAAGTGCTACACCTTACCGAGCATGGCTTTAATAAATTGCACACAAATGTTTTATGATTAACAAGTTTTAGTGGTAAGATAGTTATTTATGTCTTTCTCTTAGGATTTTTTAGTCCTTCCCGTCAAAAAGAGTGGTTTAAGATATGAAAGATAAGAGATCAACCAAATCATACAAATCACATAAAAGAGCCACAAAGCTCACATTGCTTAGTTGTGCATGAAAATGCTCATCTAAGCAACAAGTGAAACAAAGTTGGGAAACTTTGTTTCAAAGGCCATCAAAGGTACACGGGTTCCAGTATACACAAATACACACTGTTTTTTGTATTTTTTCAGATTTTTCCTTTTGTTTTTATTTTTAAAAAAAAAAAAAAAAAAAAAAAAAAAAAAAAAAAAAAAAAAAAAACCTCAAAACAAAGCAAAAAGAAACAATCAATGCATCAAAACTATATTGACTAATTGACTCAAACCACACCACATACCATGCAAGAGATCAGAAAAGTGGAGAAATCACTTAGAATCTTTTTCCTTTCCCAGAGATGACACACTATTGCTTTATTGAGTGACTAACCACTTATAGCAATTTGGACAAGTGTGCCTAAATGCTCCATAACAATGACATAAATGAGGCTTCTTTGTTGGAGACATATTGTTGGTGGAGCGATGATTTTTCTGCTTAGTCTCTTTCTTACCAACTTTAAGGGGTGCTCCTAGAATGGACTTTCCCTTATTACTCCTATTGTCACTTACATTCTCAGTTTTACTATCGGTTACCTCATTGTTTTTAGAGTATCATTATTAGAAGGAGGAATAAAAATAACTCTATTCGAAGCATTAGAAGAGGTACTACAGGATGAGAGAGAGTGATCATACCTGAGACCTATTCTATCAGATGTTGACTTTGGAATATTTAGCATTTCATCCAGTATGGCCCTTAAAGTCCTTTCTAGTTGTGCTTTAACTTGAAATAGTTCAGCATCCAACTTCTTGGTCTTTTCAACAAGAAGATTGTTCTCAAATCTCAATGCTCCAATGGTCTAATTTGCTTCATCAAACTTGGTGGAATTCCACACGTTCCAACTCCACTTCATTAAGCTTTCTTGTAGTCAACTTGTAGAACCTCTCATGCTTCTCAGAGACTTTGTAGAGCATGGTGTAAGTAGTGTGAATGTCATCCTAATCATCCATCTTTTTTAACTTTGATTCCATCAACTCTTCTTCTTCATCAACTACCTCTACTTCTCCCTCAGTAGACTCAACAATAGCTATAAAAGCACTTATAATCCCTTCTTGGTCACTTTCATCAGAATCTGCTTCTGGTTCTGAATCACTTAAAGTGGTAGCTAGGACTTTGCTCTTGCCAATGGATTTTAGGTATGTAGGACACTCCTGTTTCATATGTCTAAATCCATGACACCCATAGCACTTTGGTCCTGAAAAAATATCGTTGCCTTGACCAGCATCCTTGGATTCTCTCTTGCCCTTATCTTGGGACTTATATTGAGAGAAAGCAATCCTTTTGCAATCCTTATCACTAGCTTAGACATTTGCATTTTTGATGAACTTCTTGAATTGTCTAGTGATATATGACTTTAGCTTGGTATCCTCATCATCAGATGACTCATCATGTCATCATTCTTGGTTTTCAAGGCCATATTTTTGCCTTTGCCACTTTTGCCAACCCTTGCTAATCCTAGTTCATAGGTTTGCAAGTTTCCAATCAATTCAGTTAAAGGAATAGAATCAAGATCCTTTGATTCTTTAATGGCAGTGATCTTGGCATGGAATCTCTATAGAAGAGATTTGAGGATCTTCCTAACAATCTTGGGCTTCGGAATTTGTTCTCCATGATTGAATACTGAATTCACTATGTCCTTGAGCTTGGCATAGAATTCATCAAAGGATTCATCCTCATC
Source organism: Quercus lobata (assembly GCF_001633185.2). NCBI lineage: Eukaryota > Viridiplantae > Streptophyta > Magnoliopsida > Fagales > Fagaceae > Quercus > Quercus lobata. The sequence goes on from NC_044907.1 coordinate 63,946,419, forward strand.
CATCCTAATTTCCTCAAAGCTAATAGTGAGCCTTTGAAGCTTAGAGTTCTTAACAACTTCAATACCCTCATAAGTGTGATGCCCCAATTTGATTGATTGATTGTGTGATGTGTGTGGGTGTGTGATGAGTCCTACATCGGGTATTTACTAGGTAGATCTGGGCTTTATTAACAACTACAAGGAGCCTTAATTGTGATTAATCCTTTTGAGGTATAGCGCAGATGTGGCTAGCGCTTTTCCTTGGGTCGTTACAATAAGTGTTCTAAAGAATTGTCCAAGCTTCCATGGCATTGTCAGTTGAAGAGATTTTCTTGAATTCTTCATTTGTTATAGCATTAAACAAAGCATTCAGTGCCCTACTGTTAAAGTTGGCAGCCTTAATCTTGGTGTCATCCCATGTTGTGGGTGGCTCTTTAGGCTTTTTTCAACCTACTTCAACTGCTGGCCAGAATTTCTCATCTAAGGATTGCAAAAAAGCTCTTATGTGTACTTTCCAGTATGCATAGTTAGTCACATCAAATAAAGGAGGAATAATCAAAGATTTTCCATGATCCATAAAAATAGGGGTCAATGGATCACACAGCAAAGATTAAAACCTAATCAAAGTGTGCCTGCTTTGATACCACTTGTTGGGTTAAGATAATTTGACCCCGGTTAATAATTTAATTACCCAAGTTGATTAATTAGGTTCAATTGCATGTTGTTGGGAAATTTAGACCCTAGTTGATAGAATTAACAAGTTTTAAACCCAAGTTGTTAATTAGATTTATTATGAATAAATCTTGTTAAAACAAACAAACATCAATATCATGCAGCGGAATAATAAATAAGACAAGATATGATAACTCAAGAAAACCAATGAAACAAACTAGTTTTACAGTAAAAAATTTGGGGGGAACCTTCCTAAAAAACAATTCACTATAGTAAAGAGAAGTTTCAGATTTAGTACAAAACCTTTGTCCCCAGACTTTACAGTCCCCATAAAGGAACTTACAGCAGAAAACTTCTGCCGCTTCAGAACCTCTGAACTCTTCAATATATGAACGCCTCCTTTTTGCACGGATCCCAGTACATGACTAACTCTAGCAACTTGAAGATGTTGTTGGATACAAAGTTCTTCACTTCATCAACAATGAAGATCAAGAAGTACATGGTTACAAAACCCTAAGGCGCAAAAGATGTAGTAACTTTTTGCAGAGAGAATAAGGTACTAGGTCACTTTCTGCATGTGTTTTCCATATAAAACGGCCTTTAAAATAAGCTTTATATATGTCTAGGGTTGTGAGAAAAGAAACCTTACATATAAATGTCAGCATGAGTTGAAAATCATATTTGGAAATTTTGATTTCGTAGATCATGACAGATTCAGCTTCTGTTGAGCTTCGTTCTAAAATCTTGATAGATACTGTTTCTATCGAGGTATCTGTCGAGTTTTAATGAACAGCTTTTCTTCACTTGTTTCTTGGTCCAATCTTCATGGCTTTAATACTTAGCTTAAACAAAATGTTTCTTGAAGTACTAAACTCATCCTAAATCTACCTAAATACAAGTAAAGTGCATTTTGTCAAAAAATTAGCCAATTACATAAAATATGTTCCTAACACATGTAAATCATGGAGGCACTAACAAATCACCAATTAAACTAAATGTAACAGAAAATAAATTGACATGGTGATTTGTTGACAAATGAGGAAAACCTCGCAAGGCAAAAACCCCATTAGGTGATTTTAAGGTCACCACTTTCAAAAATCCATTAATCAACAATTAAGCGGTTACAAGTATAAGGAATATTAGCAACTACCTTTGGCCTATCTCGAAATACTAACCTACAGTTGAACCTTTCCTCCAATACCCAATTGGACTTGATCTTGTTGTAGCATTTTTTCCCTTGATGCACAAACCTCCAATTTGTGACTAACCCTTTGCACGAATCCCAAGTACATGACTAACTCTAGTAACTTAAGCAGATGTTGTTGGCGGAAAAATTCTTCACTTTATCAACAATGAAGATCTAGAAGTACTCAGTTACAAAGCCCTATGGCATACAAATGTAGTAGGTTCACACAGAAAAAATAAGTCTCTTGGTCTTATATATGTTTAGGGTTGTGAGAAAAGAAACCTTAAACAAATATGCAAGGCTGGGCTGAATTTCAGATATGGAAATTCTAAAATCGTAATTCTCGATAGATTAAGCTACTGTCGAGCTATCTATCGAGCTTCACATTAAGTCTCAATAGCAGGCTTCTGTCGAGCTATTTGTCGAGACTTAATGAACAACTTTTCTTCACTTGTTTCTTAGACCAATCTTCATGTCTATAATACTTGACTTTAACAACATGTTTCTTGAAGTAATAAACTCATATTAGATTTACCCAATTACAAGTAAAGTGCATTTTGTCAAAAGATTAGCCAATTATACAAAATATGACCCTAATAGTCTAGAGGATAATAATGTTATTTTTGGGACAAGTGATTTTGTTTAGACCAAAGAATTTTTTTGTGCTACCAATGTTTAACCAGATATACTAGAAATTTTTTTTTTTGGTCAAAATGATGTACCGGATTTTTTTAGATTCATCTGAAACTAAATTATTTTTTACCTATTACCTCTTCTTTTCCAAAATTTTAGGGCCCGCCTTCCACTTGGAAGGCTTAGGCAATTGCCTAATTGGCCTAGTTGAAGAGCTAGCCCTAAGACTATGTAACTTTGTTGTATCGGTAACACTATAACTCCATATTATCCATTGATTCTTGATTCGTGAACAACTTAGTTTTGCTCGGCTTAATAGGATGGAGAAATTAGAAATTTCAAAGCGTGATTCTCAAGCCAAGATATTGGGAACTGCTGTTGCGTTTTCTGGTGCAGCATTCATGACCCTATACAAGGGTAGTACTGTGATATCTTTACATACTCAGTGCTCGCATCAACCTGAAACCTCATCAAAAGCATTCTTATACAAGGATTCAATAAAGAGTTCCCTCATGATTGTCACTGCTTCCATGTCAATGGCAGCTTTCTACATCTTACAGGTGATTCTGAGTTGATAGTTACAAAATAGATTGTTTTTCTGCGTGCTTTAAGTAAAGCTAATAACAGAAAGAGTCCCTCTATTTGGCCTTCCATAGTAGTCAATATTGCTTCTTTGAGTTTATACAACTTTTATCTATACTACTATTTAAGAGGCTTCCTCTGTTTGAATTCCTTGATTTTGATGCCTAAAATACCCTCATCATATCTACTTAGAAGTTTTCAACTAACGGGGATAAATATGTAAATTAAAACTCCTATACTTTCGACCCACAAACTCACTTTCACTTTGCAAGTTTCTTTCATTCTTCTTCAGATTGAAGACATTCAGATTAGCTCTACATCCACTTCTTTCTTCTTCTTCTACTTTCAGATTTGGTTTCTAAACAATTTAAGGCTCCAATAGCTTTTCAGGTTCTATCTTTTGTAAGTTCCTCTTTCTTTTTTTCTATCTTTTTTTAAATATTTTTTATCATTGATTTTCTTTGAGTTCTTACCTGCTATGGCTGCCAAGTACTTACCCGTGGGTCATGGGTGAATGTGATTAGGGATTCAAAAGTGTTTGACGATTGCTTATTACCCATGGCTGACTTAGAAATTTCAAATAAGAGGGTTTGTGCTTGAATTGGCTGCTTGAGAAAGGATATTGGTAAGGGCTCTTTCTTTTTCTTTTTGCAAACTTCTTTTTTGGTTTTTTTTTTTTTTTAAATAATTGGAATTTACGCTTTTTTTTTTTAGGGTAGGAATTTATTCTTTTTTTTTTAGGGGATTATGCTACTTAATTAGTTTCCTAATTTAAATAAAACACAAACTCTTTGATAACAAGCCACTGTTATCTTTATGCTTCTTCTTAATTTTTTTAGATGTAGGAATTTATGTTTTTTTTTTTTTTTTTTTTTTTTTTTTTTTTTAAAGGGATAATAAGGAGAGAGTTAGAGAGGTTTATGAGAGAGAAATCGTATCGGCAGCAATATATTTACTTATTGTAGGTATTGCTGTTTGAGAATTTGGATTGAAATTCGCTTAATTGGATTTCGTATGCTTAAACCTTTTTCGTATGCTTAATTGGATTTCGTATGCTTAAACTTTGTTGCTGATTGTTTGCCTTTTGCCTTTTGTTTTGTAGGATTAACTATGCCATGTACGAAGAGCTTGATGCCCCCAAGACATGGAGTGCACAAGAGAGGTGTATAGGTAAGTTTGTGATTCTTCAAAACTTCTTTTTGTGTTTGGTAAAGTTGATGTACTGCGTAAAAGTTTATGTTTAGACTTAAAAATGTGGAGAATTGCTTTAATGGATTGTGTTGTTTCTTTTTTGAAGGAAGATTGTGTTGCTTGGTTTCCCAATTTAAATCAAACACAAACTCTTTGACCACTATTATTCTTTAATAACATGCAAGCCTGCTACTTGGTTTGGTGTTTATTTTTTTAGGAATTTAGTTACACTACTTTATTTGTTTCTCAATTTAAAACTAACACAAACTCTTTTTTTTAATAGGAATTTATGCTACTTTTTTTTTTTTTTTTTTTGAGGGTATTACACCGTTACATGCTTTTTTGAGACAGAACAACTTGAAACATTCTTACTACGCATTACACGCTACTTTGTTTCCCAATTTCCTAAAAAAAAATTAACTTCTCATTCAAAATGTATCAGTTGCTCCAAAAAAGAAAAAAGGAAAATTTACCCACTCTTTCACCCACGTACAAGTTTAACCTCCCCTCATATAAAAAAAAAAAAATAAAAATAATAATTTAACTTCCCATTATCATCAAACAGTTGGACCAACTGTTTGATGATAATGGGTTGGGAGTCTAGCAGTTACAATTTTATTTAACTCTACCATCCTTAACCTCACGTCCCATCTTTAATGCAAATTCAAATTCAAATTCAAAAAAAAAAAAAAAACAGTCTTTGATACGTTAAGAGCCCGAGAGGTCTGGTATCAAACCAAAAATAATAATAAAATAATGAGAGATGTTACGTCTACAATATTTCTACAACATTTTTACAACAAATCACAGGTGGTTAGTGGTTATTGGTTCCAATTTTAAACTAAATCTAAGATTACTTTTTTGCCTCAACAATAACAATTAGTAACAACTTGCCACTTAGGATTTGTTGTAAAAATGTTGTAGAAATGTTGTAGACATATCATTTCTCTAAAATAATAAAACAAACTAGCCTCTGAGCATGCGCTCATGCATGTGCTCAGAGGCTCTTCTATTTTTTGGATAAGGGTTAATTCAAAGCATTTATTATAATTTGGGATTACTTTATTTTTCAATCACAAAAAGATCTAGGGGTATGATGAATTATTTCACCCACAAATGCATAATACTCATCACACCCTTAGATTGATTATTATTATTATTATTATTATTATTTTGTGATTAGAAAATATAATAATCTTAAATTATAATGAATGAAAATTATTAAATTTTACCCAAAAAATAGAAGAGCCTCGCGCGTGCTCAGAAGCTAGTCATTATAAAAGTGATCATTGGGGGCCGCATGTATTATGTTCACTATGTCGTATACTTGTTGTATAGTAACTAGGATTAAAACTACATTTATTGGAAACCAATGCATGTTATTTCAATTTAAATTTGAGAAATAATATATAAAATTATAAACTAATAAGTATATACGACTATTGCAGACGGTTACAATTAGGATGTATCCAGCACCAATAGCACTTACATCGTGCTTATCGGGTGCTCTACTCTCCACTATCATGACAGCAATTTTGGATCATAAATCTTCATCATGGAAACTGTCGTGGAACATCAGCCTTCTTGCTCCAACCTGTAGTGTAAATTTTTGTATGCCACACCCATCTTTTCCTATTTCTAGAGATTTGATAAAAGCTAATAATATAGTTTATTTATTTATTTATTATTATTTTTTTTCAGGGAGTTGTGATTTTTGGAATTACAATATATGTTCAAACATTGGTGAAAGTTTAATTAGTGTATAAAACATTTTGAACGTTTAGACCCCCAATTTACAAGTTACCAATTCAAGTTTAAAGTCAAACAATTAATGTGCAGAATATGAACATAAGTTTAATACAAAATTGATAAACAATTTAAACTAAATAAAATCACATTCACAGCAGAAATTAAATGGAAAAGATTAAGGGAAGAGAGATGCAAACACAAGGACAACACACGATGTATTAACGAAGAGGAAACCGAAGCCCTCGGCATAAAACCTCTCCGCCGCCCTCCAAGCGGTAAACAATCCACTAAAGAATATAGTTGGGATACATGAACAGCAGAAGACCCTCCAAACCTAATCTACCCAATGTACCTAAGCTCTCCAAGCTCCTAATCCAACGAGGTTACGCCGAACCTATTTCTTCTTTAACTTACTGGATTCCGCTACTTGACCATATCATCAACCAATATGAAATTGGTCCCTTCTTAATTGCTTTCCAGACACCAAATGGCCTTCTCACAGATATGGGTATGGTGAGAAAATGTTTTGGTAATATACCTCTCAAGGATTTGATAATGGAGAGGAAGAGAGTAGAGGAATTTGAAGAGTCTCTATGTGAAGATTGTGGATGAATCAATCTTGTTTTTCTCTAGGGTTTCTCTCTCAAAATTCTCTCTGTAAGCTCTCTAAATATCGTGGGTATAAGGGTCTATATATAGTAGGGTGAGAAGGAATGTGAAAAGTCAGTTTTTCCCAAATAAGGTGGTTTGGCGACTTGGCCTCGCGACTGGGCTGAGTTGCGAGTTCAAGCCGCGAGCTAACAGCCTGGCCAGCCTGGAACTTTTGTCCTATAGTGCAACAGCTGGCATGACTTTTCAGCTCCCTTGCATGCTCCACACGTGTGCCAACTTTAGCGGCTTGCTAGTCGCGAGTCACCCGCGAGTCTCTGCATCATTGCACAATCTTAAGCATTTCTTCATACTCTCTCACTCACTACCCTTACATAATTCCCACCTAAATACAGGGTTACTAATTGCTAAAATACAAGTAAATTTGGCATGGAATAAAACCAACAAGATGGTTGATAAAATTTAACCTTACAATCTCCTCCTTTAGCTATTCTGTGACAAAACCCTAAAACAAACTCTAAACTTAATATGTGAGTTAGGAACAGTTGAAAAAAACTTACTCACACCTAACTCTAGAATCTGATAAGCTCTTGAATCATATGAACAAGAATCTCCTAAAACATAACAACACAGTATCATCATTGTATGCAGAAAAACTTGTAATTGCATATGAGATAAGCACAATGCGTTCAAGCAAAATGGAATGAGAAATAAATCATGGCTTGACCAAATAGGCAATCACTATAAAATAGTGACCACAATGCTCATTCACACTTGGAATGAACATCTGGACATACAGCCTATAAGCTCAATGCAAATCACTTGCATGTCCAACATTCAATCAATGCATAATACATAAAGTATATGCATCTAGGAACAAAATCCTACAAAGGCACAAGAGTGAAAATACTTGAAGAAAATGCATAACATTTAGCTAGAAGTATTGGCAACATAACATAAAGGTTGCATAGCATGGTACAAACCATAAAAGCCTACAAAATCATGGAAACAAACCCTAAAAGCTTACAAAAGCAACATGGGCACAAACACAAAAATACTGAATAACAACTTTAAGTATTAACAAACCAAAGTATCATAAGTGTTTGAAACCAAAACAATAACCCAAGTGTTTTGACATATTAAACCCATAAACTATAATAAACATAAAGTAAAACTAAAGCATAAACTGAAAAACACTGTTTGTGACATGCCCCCCCTTAAAATAACACTCCCTTTCAAGAGCTCAAGAGCTGTCCCTCAAAAGTTCTCCCCTTTTTTGACCGGAATGGCCAAAAGGTCACTATTGGGTGCTAAAGCTGTCAAACTTGGCTGAAAGTATGTTGAGCCGATCCTGAAGTGTTGCCATCCTATCAGTATGCTCATTCTGGACATCTCTGAGTCCATCAATTCTCTCCAGAATGATCTGGAATGCATCAGGAGGTACCTCTGATGAGGTTGAAGCTCTGCTTCTCTTACCTCGGCTTCTAGGTGATGAAGTTTGTCCTACAAACATTGTCTTAGTCTCCATTTGGTCACCTTCAGCTTGATCACCTACCTCTTCATCACCTAGAAGACGGACTTGAATCCTGATGATGGTTAACTTATTGATGGCTAAAGGTGTAGGCAAGGGGCAGATATCTTGAGGGATTTCGACACCTTTTGCTCTAAAAAGCCTCATAAGAAGGCTAGGAAAGATCAGCTTGGGCCTAGAGGTGGTTTTAGTCTCATCCACAATAGTGTCAAAGATGTGAGAGCTAATGTCAATGAAGGTTTTCTCCTTAAGTTCCATGAGGAAGATAGCTTTGGCATTGTTGATTGTAGTCAGCTTCCTCACAGGGTACAAATTGAACATCATGTTGGTGGTTAGGCACCTCATGTCAGTTGGAAATGCTGTAGTGTTGAGGCATTTCCCTTCTCTTTGTCCACCAATGCGAGTTTGAACAGTTTCTATAGATAGCATCCTGTCCTTGTAGTTGGTGAAGTCAGAGTCCTCTAATCTTTCAAGCCCTAGTACCTCATCAATGTCATGGGCATCTATGGTGAATTCCTTTTGCATAGAATTTTCTAATTAAAGGCTCATAAATAGCAAGAAGTTCACTCAACAATTTATCCCATCCTCTGCCCTCAAAACAACTTGGAATGAAGGTGTCCTTCAAATCCCTTAAGTCAACAAACATTTCCTGAGTTATGGTTCCCCTCAAGAAAGAGTCTCTATATCTCTCAAAGTGTTGAATAGACCTAAATAGGTTATGATCCATTTTCAACCTTTTGTCAGCTTTCTTAGCAGGAGTCTTTTTCTTTGTAGGAGAGGGGGCCATCTATAAACAAGCAGAAAAGGCCATAATATAGAGCACAATAGATGGACACTTAGAACATTAGTAACATGTTATTGTCAAAAAAATATTGCACCAAAACACTCCATCTAGACACAGTTTAAAGTTAGGTGTTGAATGAGAAAGCTTAAAGCAAAGAGGTATAGAACAACTTATCAACACAACAACTCAAATAAAAACATTCTAGGTCACATTCCCAAGGACAAATTTCAACAGCCAATACTCAGCTGTATTGTAGCAGTGAATACCACATTTATCCCCAAAAAAAAAATGTCTATGAGACATATCTAAATGATTATGATATGATCAAACCAATACAGAGCAGACAGTATCCTCAAGGCAAAAGCAGCATTCATGATAACAAGGAACTATAGCAACTAAAAGTCAAGACATAATAACCCAACAAACAAAACTCAACCATATTGAACCAGAAATACTCACAAATAGAGTATATCACAAAAACAATATAATATGACAATGTGACCAATAAACATAGGTATGAGATTTACCAAACATCATAGATCAATTAATAAACTCTAATAGTGAAATGAAACATGAAAGTAACCATATTTAGCAACCTAGAAACAAGATCAACCAAGCCCAAACACCCAAACTCAATAAACATGAACCCAACCTATAGCTGAAACCACAGATATCACAAAACTCAGTAACGAATCACAAATCCAAGAAAACAAAGCTCAAAACATGGAATATGTAGTGAGAGAGAGAAAACCCATACCTTTTTCTTGAAGATTTGAGAATGAAATGAAGCAAGATGGAAATTTTTTTGAGAGTGACACGGTGAGTTTGAGAGTTTTTCAAGAAAGGAAGAAGATGAATAGTCATAAATATTCGAGGGAAAATTGAAAAGGTTTAAAAACTAACCAATTTGCACAAAACACGCGTTTTTCGCGACTGAGTCAAGTCACCAAGGCCAGCCGCCAAAACACTTGAAAGAAAACTTTTGAAAAAATTTTCTAAGTGTTTTTCATGACTGGAAGTTCCACTCGCGAGAGAGTCGCGAACTGAGTCGCGAAAATCTCTGTGTATCCCTTGCGATTGGACCTTCCACCTGCGAACAAGTTGCCAACTTGAGTCATGAAAAGCATGAAACTCTAATTTTTTGAAAAAAAAAATTAAGTCTTTTTCGCAACTGAAGCATTTACCCACCAATGAGTCGCCAGTGAGTCATGAAAAATCTCTGTGATGGACTCGCAACTGGGACATGAGACTGGTTCTACCCGCGACTGAGTCGCCCAATAGGGCAATATAGTTTTTGAATTTTTGACAATTTTTGTAAAAACAAAATACTTTCCAAAAACAACTAAAACACTCAAAAATCTTTTTGTGATTGACCAACAAAGATTGAGCATGTGAAAACACATTTAATTAAGTACAATCACACGAATGAATATAGCATTCATTGAACATAGATATGTGTGTTGTGTGTGAATATAAAAAATGAGATAGTCCTTAGTCTAATGTGAAACTTCAATGATCAATTCAACCAAGTCATACACAACTAGCACTAGATAATGTGACCCATCTCAATTATAGAAATACGCATATATGACCTCCCACAAGATTTGAGTACAATATGTTTGAAACTTTTCATTTGGCTCCATGTTTGACATATCATTTGATCTTTTTGAATCAACACGTCTCATTTTCAGATTGATGCCTGAAATTTTTGATATTTCACTTTGATGGGTTAGCCTTTGGCTTTTTGGGCATCATACACTTTTAATTTTTGGTCGCTTTCCATTTTTCCTAGTCAAATACTAGTATATGCGACAGGCTTTTGTAGCTCAATATCTCTTTTCATTTGGAGATTTACATTTGGTGAGCTCTTTTAGCAAAAACAATAAAATAAAGAGTGGGAAGATATATAAACACGAGTCTATGCATGTCTCAAGGTCAACAAAACCATTCACTAATCATTCATGACAAGGTTGAAGATCTATTTACAACAGTCACATAGATTTCAAGATTTCTCCCACAATGATATGAGTGCATAGGGAATAAGCTATGCTCGTAGATGCACAAAGCCATTTGCACAAAGGTACAAGGTAAAACATATTATGAGACAAAACTCAACAATGTCGATCAATCTTTTTGGATTTTCTACTTTTTATGTGGTTTTTGGATTTTTGACACACAAGAAGGAAAAGATTGATTAGAAGCAACAATGTAAAAACATAAAAAAATAAATAAATAAATAAAAAATAAAAAAAATGAAACAAACAAACAATTTTCAATTCTCATAATCAATAAACAAACCAACAGTCACACAACATAGGAAGTATTAATGCATGGACATGTGGTAATGCTTAGGCATAAGTACCCTTTATCACCCACACGTCACGTGCGTTTGGGGTGATATCCTTATAGGATTGGGTACGAGAGTTAGGACTTTCAAACCTTCTAGTGAAGCTTTCCAAGCAGTTGGTGAATGCACCAATCATCTTCATCACGTCCATTATTCCGGGATCAACATTTCGATCTCTTGATGGCTCAACAGCCCAAGTCCTCTTGTCATTTCTTGGCCTTCTTGACCTTTGATCACTAGCATTCCTCAATGCTCTCAGCTTATGACAGTTGGGTCGGGTGTGCCCTTGAAGTCCGCAGTGATGACACACATGATTCGTTCTAGGACCTCTTTGCGATCGTGGAAGAGATTTTGCTCTGGGTTCAAACCTGACCAAAGATTGATTACGAGGCTTGTTTAACACCCGCTGGTCAATTATATTCTTCTTATTCTCAAGATTTTCCTTTTCAACAGTAGGGGCAACTACAACCGGCTCTTTGGCCTTCACAAACTTCACTTCTTTGGAGATGTTAAGAGCTAAACTACTTTCTCCGGAATATCCTAATTCAGTTTTGTCGGAGAAGGTCTTTTGAGAGAAAAGGACATCATCAAGCTTCTTTGTAGAGACTCACTCTACCTTGGCATTTGCTTGAACCACCTCAAGCTCAAGGAATTTTACCTTGGTGTAAGCTTTGGTTAGCTCGCCATTTAGCGTCTCTATCTCACACTTGGCCTCCATATACCTCACTAGAAGACTTTTATAGTCCTTTTTGAAAGTTCAAATATGTGTATAAACACCCTTGAACATTTAGACCCCCAAATTACAACTTAACCAATTCAAGTAATATGTCAAACAACTAGTGTGCGGAAAATTAACATAAGTTATAATATGAAATTGGAAAAACTATCTAAGCCAAATTAAAATCACAACCCACAGCAGATAATAAAAAGCAAAGATAAAAGGGAAGGAAGATGCAAACACAAAGACAACACGCGATGTGTTATCGAAGAGGAAACCGAAGTTCTTGGCGTAAAACCTCTCCGCCGCTCTCCAAGCGGTAAACAATCCACTAGAAAATATAGTTGGGATACATGGATAGCAATAGACCCTCCAAGCCTAATCTACCCAGTGCACTTAAGCCCTCCAAGTTTCTTGCTCCAACGAGGTTGCGCCGAACCTTTTTCTTTTCTAACTTTCCGGATTCCGCTACTAGACTGTAGCATCAACCAATGTAGATTGGTTCCTTCCTAACTGCTTCCCAGAAATCCAAACAGCCCTCTCACAGTGATGAATATGGTGAGAACAAGGTTCGGTAAAATGCCTCTCAAGGATTTGATAATGGAGAGGAAGAGAGTTGAGGAATTTGAAGAGACTCTAATATATAGATTGTGGATGAATCAATCTTGTTTTTCTTTAGGGTTTCTCTCTTAAAATTCTCTCTGGAAGCTCTCTTTCATTTGTAGGTAAAAGGGGTATTTATACTGGAGTAAGAGAGGAATGTGAAACGTCAGGATTTACAAAACAGGGGTGGCTCGCGGCTTGACCTCGCGACTTGACTGAGTCGCGAGATCCAGTCGCGAGAGAACCGTATGGCCAGTTGTCCTGTTTTGTCCTGTAGTACTCCAACTAGCATGACTGTTCACCCTCCGGCATGCTTGGCACGTGTGCTGCGTCTGGCGGCTTGCAACCACGAGTCACCCGCGAGGCCAAGCCGCGAGTCTCTGTTTTCTTGCACACTCTTGAGCAAACTTCACTCTATCTCACTCACTACCCTTACATCAAGCCCCACCTAAATACAGGGTTATTAAATGCTGAAATACAAGCAAATTTGGCACGGAATAAAGCCAATAAAATGGTTGATTAAATTCAACCTTACAATCTCCCCCTTTTGCTATTCCGTGACAAAACCCTAAAACAGACTCTAGACTTAACATGTGAGTTGGGAACAGTTGAACAAAACTCACTCACACCTAACTCTAGAAGCTGTGAAGCACTTGAATCATAAGAACATGAAACTCCTGAAACACAACAATACACCATGATCATTGTATGCAGAAAAACATGAAATGCATATGAAACAAGCTTAAGGTGATCAAGCAAAGATGAAATGAAGATTCAAATCAAGACTTGATCAACCAAGTAATCACCACAAGGTAGTGATCACAGTGCTCATTCACACTTAGAATGAACACTTAAACATACAACTTAACAATAACAATACAAGATACTCACTCACACCTAACTCTAGAAGCTGTGAAGTACTTGAATCATAAGAACATGAAACTCCTGAAACACAACAATACACCATGATCATTGTATGCAGAAAAACATGAAATGCATATGAAACAAGCTTAAGGTGATCAAGCAAAGATGAAATGAAGATTCAAATCAAGACTTGATCAACCAAGTAATCACCACAAGGTAGTGATCACAGTGCTCATTCACACTTGGAATGAACACTTGAACATACAACTTAACAAGAACAATGCAAGATACTTGTATGCTCAACACTCAACCAATGCATAATACACAAAGTATATGCATCTAGGAACAATCCTACAAGGGCACAAGAGTGACAGTACATAAATCAAAATGCAAGACATTTAGATAGAAGTACTGATTTCAACAAAGCATAAAAGGCTGCATTAAGCAAGGTACAAACCATAAAGCCTGTAGAATATGCATAAAAACATTAACCCTAAAACCTTACATAAGCACATGGGTACAAACACAATATAACAGTTTACAAAACACAATATATCAACTTAAACTGAAGAAGAATGCAAAAACACTCCCCCTTAGGTAATATCCTCCCCCTCTGATCAGGCCTATTACTCCCCCTTTTTGTCATGGAATAAGCTATACATCCTCTTCCAGCTTTCTCTGAATTTAATCCAAGTGAGTTTGAAGTGAGGTAAACTTCATATCCCATCGAGTGCTATGATGGTATAGAGTAGATGTGAGTCCAGACATCTTAGTATTCAACTCGTGTACAGAGGATACAATGTGGTCAAGTTTTTCATCAAGGGAGAGAGTGCTGAAATGAGAGCCACTGTGAGATGCGGAAGTTTCTGGTTTGGCTCTCTTCCGACTATGTCCAATGCTTGCATTGAATGTACGCATGTTGATTGGACTAGGTTTCGAGAAAGGAGATTCATCTGCCGTTGGATAAATTCCCTTGAGCTTCAAGATCCTTGAAATGAGACAGCAGAAAGGAATGCATGTTCGGGACTTAGTTCGTAGAACCGTTTTGCACAGAACATGAAAGATATGAGCACAGATGTCAATTTCTACATTAGAGATTAGATCATGAAGAAACAAAGCACGTTCGAGGTTCATATACCCAGTGCTTGATAAAGGGTACAAATTGTGAAACATCACAATTGTAAGCACTCTTAGTTTTGGAGGAAGAGAGGAAACACTGATGGATTTTCCATTGGGTGAGAACTCCAAGTCTTGTCCAAAACTTTCTTTGAGAAGCTCCTCATTAGGACAAAGATCATCATAAACTGGTGAGTGTCGGAATATTGATCTGTTGATGTGACGGATTTCTGCCAGATATGCAGGAGAGATTGAAAAGCTCTTTTTCCTAACCCAGCACTTAAGTTCATCTTCTTCCACAATCGTGTTGGCATAAAATTCCTTTACCAAATCTTCATACACGTCATCCAGATCAGAGAGAAGGTAATTCCAGTCCTTGTGAGCAAACCATTTCGGAATGTGAGTGTCATGAAGTGATGACTGATCCACAGTTCTTTCTAATAATGGTGTAGCATTTTGGAAATAATTCTCATGAGACTGATAGGTTGCATAGGATCTGAACTTGTTGGGATCGAATCTCTTTGATGAAGAACGAGTCTCTTTTGTTTGAGGTGGGTAATCATCAATATCAATGACGTGTTCCTTCCCTTTGGAACTGCCTCCTTTCACAGCTGCTTTCTTGAATGGTGACATGTCTAGTCTGAATCATGAATAGAGGAAATGACAGAACACAATCCAACAGACATTATTAGCAGTGGGTTAGTGGTAATTTAGGGATAATGAGGAAACCCTAATAGCTAGATGAAAATGACCAAAAAATAGCAATAAGGGACAAAAAATGGCCCAAATGTAGCTACACAGTAGAGTGGGTCAGATTAAACCATACAATCAGCTTAGAAAAACACACAGTCAACACAGGAACATTTTGAATCAACACATCAACAACGGATCAGATAAGATGAGAAACCAACAAATAACACACCCTAGCTAAGCACATGATGAAGAGCAAAATCAACAACATAATAAAGCTCAAAACTGAATCAATAGCTACCACAGGCTAAGCATGGACAAAAAGTGACAGCCGAACCAAAAATCCATCTCAAAATCATAAACAAATGTGAATAATCTGGAGGGAAAAACACAAAAACAAGTAAAATAGAGTTCAAGACAGAAAACCCATACTTGTTACTTGAAAATTTTGAGCTGAAAAGAAGCAACAATGGAGTTCGAAAATGGAGGCATGGTGTGAATGGGTAAGAGCAGTGGAGAGAGACAATGAACAGTCACAAAAAGGTCGAGGGAAAACTGAAAAAGATTTAAAAACTGCCCCTATTTTTGCCAAACACACGTTTTTCGCAACTGAAGTGAGTCGCCAACAAGTCGCCAGTTCAAGCCACCAAAACACTCAAAGACAAAAGTTTGAAAAAATTTTCTAAGTGTTTTTCGCGACTAGAAGGTCTACCCGCGAGGGAGTCGCGAGCTGAGCCACAAAAATCTCTGAGTAACCCTCGCGACTAGACCTTCTACTCGCGAACAAGTCGCCAAAAATGACCCGCGAAGACGTAACTGAGGCACGCGATTTGACTTACCCGCGACTGAGTCGCCAAAACAGGGCAAAAATGGATTTTTGAAATTTTCAGATTTTTTAAACAAAATACTTTCCAAAAACACCTAAAACATTCAAAAATCTTTTTGTGCTTGAATTAACAAAGATTGAGCATGTGAAAACACATTTCAACAAGTACAATCACACAAATAAATATGGCATTTATTGAACATAAACTTGTGTGTTGTGTGTGGATATCAATAATGAGATAGTCCTTAGTCTAATGTGAAGTTTCAATGATCAATTCAACCAAGGCATACAAAATTAGCACTAGATCATGTGATCCATCTCAATTATAGAAATATGTATATATGACCTCCCACAAAACTTGATAACATATCTTGGAGCTTTACATTTGACTCCACTTGTAATCAAAACATTTGATCTTTTTGATCCTTTTAGACAATAACCTCTCATTGTGAGAGAGATATTTGATATTTCACTTTAAAGAATTAGCCTTTGACTTTTTGAATAAACATTCACTTTAATATAAGGTCGCTTACCCTTTTTCCTAGTCAAATACTAGAATGTGCGACAAGCTTTTGCAGCTCAATATCTCTTTTCATTTGGAGATTTACATTTGGTGAGCTCTTATTAGCAAAAACAAAAATAAAGAGTGGGAAGATATATAGACACAAGTCTATGCAAGTCTCAAGATCATCATAACCATTCACTAATCATTCATGATAAGTTTGAAGATCTATTTACAACAATCACATAGATTTCAAGATTTCTCCCACAGTGATAAGAGTGCAAAGAAACAAGCAATGCTCGAAAATGCACAAACCCATAAGCACAAAGGTACAAGGCAAAACAAGTTTTGAGACAAAAGCTCAACAATGTCAATCAAACTTTTTGATTTTCTAATTTTTATGTGATTTTTGGATTTTTGACACTAGAAGAAAAAGATTGATCAAAAACAAAAAATCAAAAGTATGCACAAGTAGACAAGCAAACAACCAACAGCAAAAACAATAGGCAAACAAACAAATAAACATCGTCGCAAAGCATAGGAAGTATTAATGCATGGACATGTTGTAATGCTTATGCATGAGTACCCTTTTTCACCCACACGTCACTTACGTTTGGGGTGATTTCCTTATAGGATTGGGTACGGGAGTTAGGGCTTTCAAACCTTTGTGAGAAGCTTTCCAAGCAGTTGGTGAATGCACCAATCATCTTCATCATGTTCATCATTCCAGGATCACCATTTTGATCTCTAGATTGTTCACCTGCCCAATTTCTTCTATCATTTCTAGGTCCTCCTGACCTTTGAGGAGTTGCACTATTTTTTGCTCTCAGCTTTTGGCATTTGGTCAAGTATGCCCTTGAAGTCTGCAATGATGACACACATAAGTTGATCTAGGACCTCTTTGTGGTCGTGGACGAGACTTGGCACGAGATTCAGACCTGCCCACATACTGATTGCGGGGATTCAACAACCGTTGGTTCTCCACATTCTTCTTCTCCTCCATCTTGAGCTTCTCAGTAGTAAGGTCAACTACAACTGGATCTTTAGCCTTTACAAACTTCACTTCTTTAGTAACAGTTCCAAGTGAGCTACTTCCTCCGGTATATCCCAATCCGGATTTGTCTGAAAAGCTCTTTTGAGATGAAATAACATCATCTAGCTTCTTGGTGGTGACCCTCTCTATTTTAGCATTTACTTGCACAACCTCTTGTTCAAGAAATCTCACTTTTGTGTAAACTTCTGACAGCTCACCATTCAGTGTCTCTATCTCACATTTGGCCTTCCTATATCAGATTAGGAGACTTTTATAGTCCTCCTCTGCCTTCTTCATTTTTCTCACAGCAGCCTTGGCCACCCCTGTGTACTTACCCGACTTCTCCAGGAGTGAGTTATAATTCTCTTGAAGATTGGCTGTGCTTTTATCTTCTTCAGCATCTGATTCTTCAACAATTTCCAGTGATTCTTCATCATTATGTTCTCCAAGGTCTCATACAAGCAGATTCAACTCGTCTGAAGACTCAACATGAGCAATAGTCATAAAAGCTGAGTAGTTCCCCTCTCCATCATAGCTTTCTTCAGATTCTGAGTTGGATGAATCGGAGTCACTCAATGTTGTGGCATACATTTTGCCTTTCGATTTCAAATAATTCGAACATTCTTTCTTAAAGTGTCCATGTCTGTTACATTCGAAACAAGTGACACCTTGTGTAGGTTGGGATTCTTTTCCATCTTTCTTTTTGAATTCCCTTTTCTCCCTTCCAGAACTTTGGAATTTTCTTTTATCATCAAATTTGCCATTATTTTTGAATTTCAAGAACTTTCTGAAATTTTTAACAAGGTATGCAACATCTTTGTCAACCATATCTTCTTCCGATGAGTCTTGATCTTCCACCTTGTCATTAATGGTCTTAAGAGCAAGATATTTACTCTTCCGTTAATTAGGCAGTGACATCTCATAAGTCTGAAGAGAACCAACCAGCTCCTGGACTTTGATGTCATCAAGGTCCTTGCTTTCTTCAATCGCTGTCACTTTAGCACGAAAACTTTCCGGCAATGATCGAAGGATCTTCCTTACAATTTTAGAATCCTCCGTTTTCTCCCCCAAATTTAACTTACTAACAACCACCTCATTTAGCTTCCCATAGAAAGAGTCAAAGGACTCATTCTCACTCATTTTGAGCTCCTCAAACCGAGTGGTCAGCATTTGCAACTTGGTGTCTTTTACTTTCTTCGTGCCTTCGTAGGTGGTTTCCAATATTTCCCATGCTTCTTTGGCAACGGTAATGTGAGAGATCCTGTGAAATTCATCTGGAGACACACCACAGAAAATAGCATTGAGTGCTTTACTGTTAGCATTAGATGCAGTAAGTGCTGCCTTATCCCATGTAGATTTGGTTTCCTCAGGCCTGGTCCAACCTATCTCAACAGCATCCCAAACAGATTCATCAATAGAACATAGAAAAGCTCTCATGTGAACCTTCCAAAAAGCATAATTACTACCATCAAAATATGGAGGTGCATTTAGGGATTGAGACCGATCCATCTCAAAAGGGAGTCAAGGATCACACAATGGTATTGAAACCAATAAAAGTGTACCTGCTCTGATACCAATTGAAAGTTCAAATCTGTGTATAAACACCCTTGAACGTTTAGACCCCCAAATTACAACTTAACCAATTCAAGCAATATGTCAAACAACTAGTGTGCGGAAAATTAACATAAGCTATAATATGGAATTGGAAAAACTATCTAAGCCAAATTAAAATCATAACCCACAACAGATAATAAAAGGCAAAGATAAAAGGGAAGGAAGATGCAAACACAAAGACAACACGCGATGTGTTATCGAAGAGAAAACCGAAACCCTCAGCGTAAAACCTCTTCGCCGCCCTCCAAGCGGTAAACAATCCACTAGAAAATATAGTTGGGATACATGGACAGCAATAGACCCTCCAAGGCTAATCTACTCAATGCACCTAAGCCCTCCAAGCTTCTTGCTCCAACGAGGTTGCGCTGAACCTTTTTCTTTTCTAACTTCCCGGATTCCGCTACTAGACCGTAGCATCAACCAATGTAGATTGGTTCCTTCCTAACTGCTTCCCAAAAATCCAAACAGCCTTCTCACAGTGATGAATATGGTGAGAACAAGGTTTGGTAAAATGCCTCTCAAGGATTTGACAATGGAGAGGAAGAGAGTTGAGGAATTTGAAGAGACTCTAATGTATAGATTGTGGATGAATCAATCTTGTTTTTCTTTAGGGTTTCTCTCTTAAAATTCTCTCTGGAAGCTCTCTTTCATTTGTGGGTAAAAGGGGTATTTATACTGGAATAAGAGAGGAATGTGAAACGTCAGGATTTACAAAACAGGGGTAGCTCGCGGCTTGACTGAGTCGCGAGATCCAGTCGTGAGATAACCGTATGGCCAGTTGTCCTGTTTTGTCCTGTAGTGCTCCAACTAGCATGACTGTTTACCTTCCGGCATGCTTGGCACGTATGCTGCGTCTGGCGGCTTGCAGTTGCGAGTCACCCGCGAGGCCAAGCCGCAAGTCTCTGTTTTCTTGCACACTCTTGAGTAAACTTCACTCTATCTCACTCACTACCCTTACAACAAGCCCCACCTAAATACAGGGTTACTAAATGCTGAAATACAAGCAAATTTGGCATAGAATAAAGCCAATAAAATGGTTGATTAAATTCAACCTTACATTCTTCAGCTTTCTTCATCTTTTTCACAACTGCCTTGGCCACCCTTGCATATTCTCCTGACTTCTCAAATAGAGAATTGTAGTTCTCTTTAAGACCAGCTGTATCTTCATCTTCTTCAGCATCTGATTCTTCTACAATTCCCATGAATTTCTCATCACTATGCTCCCCAAGCTCTTCCATAAGCAAATTCAAGTCCTTCGAAGACTCAATATGAGCAACAGTCATGAATGCTGAGAAATTCCCTTCTTCATCACAGCTATCCTCCGAACCAGAGGTGGAGGAATCTGAGTCACTGAAAGTGGTGGCATACACATTGCCCTTCGATCTCAGATAATTAGGACATTCCTTTTTGAAATGGCCCTGTCCATTACACTTAAAACAAGTGACTCCTTCTGTAGATTAGGACTCCTTCCCTTCTCTCTTTCTGAAGTCCTTCTTCTCATTTCCAGAACTCATGAATTTTCCTTTATCACCAAATTTCTCACTGTTCTTAAACTTTAGAAATTTTCAGAAATTCTTTGCAAGGTAGGCAACATCCTTTTCTACTGCATCCTCATCCGATGAACCATGACCTTCTACCTTTTCATTTATTGTCTTAAAAGCCAATGATTTGCTCTTTCTTTGATTTGGTAATAAAAGTTCATACGTTTAGAGAGAACCAATCAGCTCTTGGACTTTGATTTCATCAAGGTCTTTGCTCTCCTTAATTGCAGTCACCTTTGCATGAAAGCTCTTCGGCAATGAACAAAGAATTTTTCTTACAACTTTCGAGTCCTCCATTTTCTCTCTCAAGTTAAACTTGCTGATAACCACTTCATTTAGCTTACTATAGAAAGAGTTAAAGGACTCATCCTCGCTCATCCTGAGCTCCTCAAAGCGGGTAGTCAGCATCTGTAGTTTTGTGTCCTTAACTTTCTTTGTACCCTCATAAGTGGTCTCCAAAATCTGCCATGCTTCCTAGGCAACAGTGATATGAGAAATCCGATGGAATTCATCTAGGGACACACCACAAAAAATTGCGTTAAGTGCTTTACTATTAGCATTTGACGCTGTGAGGGCTGCCTTATCCCAAGTGGATTTAGCTGCCTCAGGGTTTGTCTAACCTATTTCAACAGCATCCCAAACAGTCTCATCTATAGAACACAGAAATGATTTCATCCTTACCTTCCAAAAGGCATAGTTGCTACCATCAAAATATGGTGGAGCATTCAAAGATTGAGACCAGCCATCTCAATATGGGGTCAAGGATCACACTAAGATAATGAAACCAATATAAGTGAACCCGCGATGATACCAATTGAAAGTTCAATTAGTGTATAAAACACTTTGAACGTTTAGACCCCCAATTTACAAGTTACCAATTCAAGCTTAAAGTCAAACAATTAATGTGTGGAATATGAACATAAGCTTAATACAGAATTGATAAACAATCTAAACCAAATAAAATCACATCCATAGTAGAAATTAAATGGAAAAGATTAAGGGAAGAGAGATGCAAACACAAGGACAACACATGATGTGTTATCGAAGAGGAAACTGAAGCCCTCAGCGTAAAACCTCTCCGCTGCCCTCCAAGTGGTAAATAATCCACTAAAGAATGTAGTTGGGATACATGAATAGCAGAAGACCCTCCAAGCCTAATTTACCCAATGTACTTAAGCCCTCCAAGCTCCTACTCCAACGAGGTTACGCCGAACCTATTTCTTCTTTAACTTACCGGATTCCGCTACTGGACCATAGCATCAACCAATATGAAATTGGTCCCTTCTTAACTGCTTTCCAGACACCAGATGGCTTTCTCACAGATATGGGTATGGTGAGAAAATGTTTTGGTAATGTAACTCTCAAGGATTTGACAATGGAGAGGAAGAGAGTAGAGAAATTTGAAGAGTCTCTATGTGAAGATTGTGGAAGAATCAATTTTGTTTTTCTCTAGGGTTTCTCTCTCAAAATTCTCTCTGGAAGTTTTATAATATCGTGGGTATAAGGGTCTATATATAGTAGGGTGAGAAGGAATGTGAAAAGTCAGTTTTTCCCAAACAGGGTGGTCTGGCGACTTGGCCTTGCGACTGGGCTGAGTCGCGAGTTCAAGCCGTGAGCTAACGACCTAGACAGCCTGAGACTTTTGTCCTATAATGCAACAGTTTGCATGACTCTTTAGCTCCCTTGCATGCTTCACATGTGTGCCAACTTTGGCGGCTTGCCAGTCACAAGTCACCTGCGAGTCTAATTGTGAGTCTCTACATCCTTGCACAATCTTGAGCATTTCTTCACACTCTCTAATTCACTACCCTTATATGATTCCCACCTAAATACAGAATTACTAATTGCTAAAATACAAACAAATTTGACACGGAATAAATCCAACAAGATGGTTGATAAAATTCAACAAGATGGTTCATGACAGCATTTAAACCATTGTCCACATTAATAGTAGCCCATTATGGGACTACTCATTTTAGGAGATGCTTTATACATTGGAGGGTACGTATTTGAACCAGCTTTGGTGAAAAATGAGTTATGAGAACGATATAAATTTAAAAAAATTAGCAATTCTTATATCGCTACTTTGATTCCAATGTTCTTGGAGCTACGTTGATAATTCTTGGTCTTTACGCCACTCTATGGGGGGAGGTAAAAGAGAAAGCGGATAAAAAGTCGGAGCAAACCATGTCCGAGCAAGGGATTGAAATCAAACAAGAAAAGCAATTGAGGTAGATAAATATGTATTGAAACTGTAATCTTATTGGCTATGAATAATATAATTACTTTGTTTTACTTCCAGTGTGGCCCAGTGAGTTTTAATAATCTTCGCTGGTGGGCGTGATGATCATGAGGCATTAGAATTGGGTGGTAGCTAGGATGGTGGAGTGTCCGACAAACACTCTAATAATAAGAAAAAACTCCCATGCAAATCTTACCCATATTCCAAAACCCATTAATTAACCTTTGACCCATATGATTTAAGTAAATTTTTACCCACCCAATTCTAATTTTGGGTTAAATGAGTAAAAATTTACTAGGTATCCCTATTAAATGGGCATTAATGGGTAAACCAACTGGGTACCAATATAAGTCTAAATTTTAAATTATAAATGTCTATAAAAAAAAGAGATTAAAAAGAAAAAAGAAATTTAAACCTAACAACTAACCAATCGCATCCTCTCCCTCACTATCTCTATTCAATTTCTAGCTCTTTATCATTTTGTCTCTCTCCTTAGGTTCGGTCTATCTTCAATTTCTAGCTTTTTATCTTTCTTCAATTTCAAGGGCATCTAATAAATTTTGTGAAAGCTCAAATTAGTGTGAAAACACTAAAATTTGTTCAGACCCCAATTTTAAAAGTACGACTAGATTGCTTTTACTCTAACTTAACAAAATACAGAACAAGAGTAAATATGCGCAATAAACCAGTAACACTACTCTAAGCCATATCCAACCACAATAAATAGTAAATGAAAAGCTTAAAGAGTAAGGAAGAGAGATGCAAACACAATATAACATCAAGACGTTTTACCGAAGGGAAAACCGAAGAACTCGGCGAAAAACCTCTTCGCAACCCTCTAAGTTGAAATCGATCCACTAGTGAATAAAGTTGGAGTACACAAATAACAAAAAACCCTCCAAGCCTAGTCTACCCCATGTACTTAAGCCTCCAAGCTCCTGTACGGACTTCTTAGAGTCATGTCTTCACTAGCTTTCTGTATCTCGTAATTCAACCCAATTGCATCCACCACTTAATGGCTCCTTTCCATACTTCCCAAAGGCACCAAAACTTGACTCAACACTCAAATTGGGTGTGGTAAGTTTTTGGGCTAAGAACCTCTCAAGGATGTAGAGATGGGGAGGTAGGAGTAGAGGAAAATCAAGGGAAAATGTGTAGATGATTGCGGATATAACAATCTCTAACTCTTAAGTGTTTTTGCTAGGCTTTTCTCTCTAAAAAGCACTCCTTACATTCGTGGGTAATGAGGTTATTTGTAGTGTGGGTAAAGAATTTGGTAAAACACTTTTTCTTTAGAGTTTTATGAGTACCTCACGAGATAGCCTTTCTCGCAAAGTACTCGCAAATTTGACAGCCTGACATGACTCTTCAGCTTCTAGTTATGTGCCTCATATGTGGCCTTTCATGGGTTACTCTTCTCGTAAACTTTTTGCAAGCTAGTCGCGAACTTCCTTGATCTTCTTTTGATGCTTGATTCTTCACCAATCTCTCACAGTCATCCCTTACAATTAAATCCACATAAATACAGGGAAATGATTGAAGAAAATACAATCAAATTTGGCATAGAATTAAAGCCCACAAAGGCTAGTTGGAAATCACAATTTTATAATCTCCCCCTTTGGCGATTCCATGACAAAACCCCTAAACAAACTCTAGACTTAAAACGTAAGTTTGGGAACAAAGACAAAACTCACACCTAAATCTAAAAGCAGTGAAACATTTGAACTATATACACTTGTATCCTGAAAACACTTGCACATAACAAATAAACTTCATTAAGCACGAGACAAGTAGAACACTAGGCATGTATAAAGAACAAGTAAAATGCGATCAAGAAAAACACAAGATATGAAAACATATAGCATAGCTTGATCATATAGAAACAGTCATTAAGAAATGACCGCAATGAAATGAGCATTTAACGAATAAATGATCATCCAGACACACAATGCAATTAAGAGCAATGCAAAAATTAATTACATGTCCAACAAACCACATGATGCATTAAAGAAACTAAAGCGAGAAGCAATAAATAACTAAAAGCATCAAGAAATGGCTATAAAAACCAAAGTACACAAAGTACTAAAGAAAAAATACGTTTTAAACTAAAGTATTGTAAGCTTTAAATAAAGCACTGTAAATAAAAACATAAACTGCCAAAACATATGTTAGACTAGCCAAAAGATGTGTGGCTATAAGTTAGCTTTCTCCTTTTAAGCCCACTAATCTCCCCCTTTCAATATGCACTCCCCCTTGCTATATGATGATTTCCTCCTTACTCTATGCTATAGTCATAGTATTCATAGTAAGTGTTCTCCCCCTTTTTGGCACGAATAGCTAAAGGTCCATCTCAAGCTTGCATTGAATCTCATCCAACTGTGTCTCAATGGTGGTCAAATGAAGCTGAACATGATTGTTGTGTGAATACATGACATTAGCTAGTCCAGAAATGTGATCATGTAAACCCTCCATCAAGGTTATCATCCTATCCGTATGAGGAATGGATGGTCCCGGCTAAGTGCTAGAAGGTTGAGGCTACGGAGTATGATGAGAGGCTGTCTCAAGGAGTTTGGAGACACTAGGAGCAGTTGTGCTCTTTCCAAATGGAGAGGCATGATTGGAGGATTCACTCTTTAAAGGTTTGGAAGGACTCTTCTTTGCCCTTTCAGCAGATGAGTGACCCTTGCTGCTTTGGAGAGAATTCATGGAAATCGGTCCTTGACAAGGCAACACCATTCCATCTTTCGGAGGACGAATACCCTTGAGAGTCATGATCTTCATAATAAGGCTACAAAAAGGTAAACATGTTCTTACAGCTGATCTCCTCACCATTTTTCCCATAGTCTAAAATATGTGAGCACAAATGTCTATTTGAGCTCCATTGATAAGATCACATAGGAATTTTGCTCTTCCAAGGTTAATGAAACCTGTGTTGGACAAAGGGTACAGGTTGGAGTGCATAATCAATGTGAGAGTCTTCATCTTCTATTCGAATCTTAAAGTCCCGATGGAGGTGCCCATGGAGGAGACTTCATGATGTGCTCCAAAAGTTTCAAGTATCTTAGCAACAATTGCTAATTTGTCATCATATGGAGAAGTGTCTACATTTGCCGAACAATTGATGCAAAGGATCTTTGCTAGATAGTCTGGAGTGATGACAAAATCTTTTCCTCGAACCCAACACTTCAGTTCAGCTTTAGTGAACCAAGCACTAGAGTAGAATAATTTGGCCAACTCCTCAATGGGATCTTCAAAGCTACCAAACAAGCTAGCCCAATCTTTGTCCACAAAGATTTTAGGAATGAAGGTTGATCCCATTTTGTCAAACCTCACAATCCTTTCCACCACAATAGGTGCATTCTTGAAATTGTTGATGAAGGATTAAAAGTCCAAAAAAGTCTTAAATCTCTTGTTGTCAAAGTTTCCCGACGATTGACGAGTCCTCTTTGATATCAGAGTTGAAGAGAGGTCAATCAAACGTTCCTTACCGCGTGAAGATCGATAGGACATCTACAAAATAGCCACACAAATAAACAAACCATACACAAACATGGTAACAAACTTGATTAGATACAAGTTAGTCCATAAACAAGAAAAAATTGAGAAAAATGTCCTATAGTGGAAATAGACAAGCATAACATAGACACAAGAACACGTTATAGGTGCTAAAGATTTAAAGAGACTTAACTAGCATGAGTGAATGCAAAACATGACAAGTGATAGAGTGTGTGCATCAAGGGTGCATCTAGTGTGCATGTGAGACGCATGAGCAATGCATAAACAAGCACTCATGGGGAAAAGTGTGTAAAACACATAAACAATGATCAAAACATGATAAACATGCATAATCATGGTAATCCCCAAAAATTGGTACTCATTGGAGTCCAAAACAGGGAAAAAAATTATCATATTGGCATTTTATCAAACACTAGTGCATTCACTACACATGTATGTTAAAAAATGCATGAACACATGAAAAACTTGCCTAAATACATGTTAAAATGCCACATGGGGCCAACAAAGACACAAACAAACACAATGGGACACAGCCCAAGCAAGAAAAACAAAAAAAAAAAATTCGACAAAAATTAAATTTTCCCAACCCCATTCAAAATAACCCCAACCCTAGAAATTTTTAGAATCTAAGACATAATCTAAGGATTTCAAAGATAAAAGTTGATAAAACATATCTTAGAGAAGACTTAGAGATGAAATCCAAGGAGTTTTGGTTGAGATTTGAGTGAAAATGGTGTTTTGGGTTGAGAGATACATGAAGGAGGCAAAAATAAAAGTTTGAAAGACTGTCGTTGTGTGCCCCATTAAAAATTGAAAATCTACTCATTTTGCGAGATAGCTACCTGCGAAGTACTTGCGAGTTACTCGCGAAATGCCTTAAATGCACAGGGCAAGTTTCGTGGGAAGCTGTTTCTCGCGAAGAACTCACGAAACTCTCTGTGTAAAATTTTAGAAGAAATGAAAATAAACTTCCTCATTTTCGTGATTAAGGTGCGAGATACCTTACTCGCGACATACTCGCGAAAATGCTTCTGGAGGAGTTTTTCAACAAAATAGATTTGGCTTTTTGGAAAAAATTTCAAAATACAAGTAATACACAAAAACACTTTCAAAAACAAATAAAACACTTAAAAATCTTTTTGGGTTTGATCATCAGGCAATTGAGTATACACATCATATTTGAAGATGTACAATCACACAAATGAAACAGGCATTCATTGAACATTAGACTTGTTTGTTGTGTGTGTGAATCAAGTATGAACTAGTCCATAGTCTAGTATGAAGCTTCAGTGATTAATTCAATCAAGTATACACAACTAGCATGAAGTCAAGTAACCTATCTCACTAGTAGAAATGAACATATATGACCCCCCACTAAGGTGTTTACATTGATTGAAAACTTTTCATTTGACTTCTATTTTTCATACTTTTTTATCAACACAACTCAATTTTTGAGCAGTGATGCTATGAAATTTTTATATTTCATTGAGGAATAAGCCTCTAACTTTGGCATCATACATTTTGAATATATTTTGCTCCACCTTTTCCTAGTCAAACTAGTTTTCGAAGCAAGGCTTTTTGAGCTCTTTCTCTTTTTAGAGATAGATGTTTGTAGAGTTTTTTGACATAAAAATAAATGTGAGAAGATATATAGCAACAAGTCTATGCATGTATCAAGATCAAACAAGACTATTAATCATTCATGACAAGCTTGAAGATCTATTTACAACAATCAAACATAGATTACTAGATTTTGCTCACGCTTAAAAATGTGCATACATAACAAGCTAAGCTCGTAAATGCACTACGCTATTTGTACGGAGGTACTATGCCAAACTCAACATATGATAAACATAATACAAGTGATCAAATTTTTGAGATTTTATACTTTTTATGGCTTTTTAAATTTTTGACACACTAAAAAAAAGCAATAAAGTAAGATCAACAAAACAAGGTAAACAACACAAAGGCCTATAAAAGAAACATGCTAGGACGGAAGCAATGACACTAGAAGAATGCATATGCCATGATGCATGAAACTATGACCATAATACATTGGAAGTATTAATGCATGGACATAGTGAGTGATCATGCATGAGTACCCTTCTTCACTCACGCCGCACGAGTGTTTTGGGTAAGGTCCTTAGAAGGAGGGGTACGACTGACATAACTCTCAAACCTCAGGGTGAAGCTAGCTAGGCATGATGAAATGTTCTTCAACATCTCCATAACATCTCTAATGAGTTGACCCTCATTTTTTCCTTTAGCTTGGTTTCCCCTTGACATTCTTCTTGAATTTCCTTGATCACACAAAGAGTCAACCCTTTTGAGAGAATGAAGCTTGAAGCAATTTGGTTTTGTGTGTCCTCGAACTCCACAATGATGACAAAAATGCTTCACTTGAGGTCTCCCTTGGTTTTTAGGCAATGACTTCCCTTTTGCCTTTGGTTTTAGACCAATGTCTTTCTTCTCAACAGTAGGGATCTCAACCTTAGGCTTCTCTAGATTCTTTGCCAACACAAACTTCATCTCCTTTTTGGGTTCGCCACTTGAGCTTCCTTCACCGGTGTAGCCCAAATCGTCTTGTCTGTGGAAGGCTTTTGAGATGAGAGCATGCTATCAAGTTTCTTGGTGGTGATGCATTCCACTTTGACATTTGCTTGAATTACTTCAAGTTCAAGAAACTTGATTTTGGAGTAGGCATTCAACAACTCTTCCTTCAGCTCTTCAACTTCACACTTAGCATCCTTAAGTTGTACAAGAGTGGATTTGTGTTCTTCTTCAATTTTCTTCATCTTCTTCACTACACTCTTGGAAACCTTAGCATACTTATGCATTGTATACTTCTTGAAGATTCTTATCACCCTCATTGAGGTATGCATCCTCATCATCAGAAACTTCAATCTCTTCACCTTCAGAATGTACACCAAGTTCTTCAACCAAATCATTCAATTCATCTCTAGAATCAACCTTGGTAATAGCCATAAATGCTGAATAGTTTTCATCACTATCACATTCTCATTATGTATCAGAATTTGAGCTCTTCGAGTCACTAAGGGTAGTTGTTAGCATTTTTCCCTTTCCTCTCAAATAGTTTGGACACTCTTTCTTTAGATGCCCATGGCCATTGCATTCATAGCACACAATTCCTTAGGATGATGATGAGTCTTTCCCATCCTTCTTCTTGAAGTCTCTTTTGTCATTTTGGAGGATAAGAATTTCCCTTTGCCAAACGACTTCCCATTGTTCTTCATCTTAAGAAATTTCCGGAAGTTCTTTGCAAGATATGCCACCTCTTTTTTAACATCATCCTCATTGGAAGAATCACCAGTTCTCTCATTTATGGTTTTGAGAACAAGTGATTTGCTGGACTTGTGAGAGGGCAATCTAAGCTCATAGGTTTGAAGAGATCCAACAAGTTCTTAAATCTTGATCTTGTCCAAACCTTTGCTCTGCTCAATGGCGGTGACCTTAGCCTTGAAGCTTTCAGGTGAGGATCTCAATACTTTCCTTACCATTTTGGCATCTTTAATCTTCTCTCTGAGATTGAGCTTGGCAATAACAATCTCATTGAGTCTCCCATAAAATGAATCAAATGACTCATCGTCACTCATATTCACTTTCTTAAATCTAGTAGTGAGCATTTGAAACTTGGTTTCCTTGAACTTCTTGGTTCCTTCGTAGGTGGTCTCAAGAATGGTCCATGCCTCTTTGGCGGTCTTCACATGAGATATCTTGTGGAATTCATCAGTAGAAACACCACAAAAAATAGAATTAATAGCTTTGCTATTGACGTTTGCCAAAGCAAGTGTAACCTTATCCCATTCAACTTTGGGTGTTGTAGGTCTCACCCAACCATTCTTAACGGAATCCCAAACAGTCTCATCAATAGCACATAGAAAAGCACGCATATGTACTTTCCAAAAAGCATAGTTACTCCCATCAAAGTAGGGAGGTGCGTTGAGGGATTGAGATATATCCATCTCAAATGGGGTCTAGGTCACACTAGGATATTGAAATCCAACAAAGTTTACCTACTCTGATACCAATTGAAAGCTCAAATTAGTGTGAAAACACTAAAGCTTGTTTCGATCGTAATTTTAAAAATACGGCTATATTGCTTTTACTCTAACTTAACAAAGTGTGGAACAAGAGTAAATATGCGCAATAAACCAGTAACACTACTCTAAGTCATATTCAACCACAATGAACAATAAATGAAAATCTTAAAGACTAGGGAAGAGAGATGCAAACACAAGATAACATCAAGACATGTTATTGAAGAGGAAATCGAAGAACTCGGTGAAAAACATCTCCGCGATCCTCCAAGTCAAAATTGATCCACTAGTGAATAAAATTGAAGTACACGAATAACAAAAGACCCTTCAAACCTAGTCTACCCCCATGTACTTGAGCCCTCTAAGCTCCTACTACCAATGGACTTCTCGAAGTCATGTCTTCACTAGCTTTTCGGACCCCTCAATTCACCTCGATTGCATCCTCCATTTAATGGCTCCTTCCAATGCTTCCTAAAGGCACCAAAACTTTACTCAACACTCAGATTGGGTGTGGTAAGTGTTTGGGCTAAGAAGCTCTCAAGGATGTAGAGATGGAGAAATAGGAGTAGAGGAAAACCAAGAGAAAATCTGTAGATGATTGTGGGTATAACAATCTCTAACTCTCAAGGGTGTTTGCTAGGGTTTTCTCTCTAAAAAACACTCCGTACATTTCGTGGGTAATGAGGGTATTTATAGTGTGGGTAAAGAATTTGGTAAAACACTTTTTTTTTGCCAAACAGAGAGTTCCGTGGATACCTCACGAGATGGCATTTCTCATGAAGTACTTGCGAATTTGACAACCTGGCATGACTCTTCAGCTTCTCATGAGCTAGTTGTGAACTTCACTGATCTTCTTTTGATACTTGATTCTTCAGCAATCTCTCACACTTATCCCTTACAATTAAACCCACATAAATACAGGGAAATAATTGAAGAAAATACAATCAAATTTGGCACGAAATTAAAGCCAACAAAGGCTAGTTGGAAATCACAATTTTATATTTTGACTTTTAGCTAATTTCATTGCCATTGATTTTTTAGTTATTAGATTCATCGATTTGATTTTGGTTGAATTTGTGTAATCAAATATTTTGAATTTTAATTTGTGTTGTTTTGATATTTATTATGCAATTTAGATAATAATTGTTATTGTTGAACAAATCTATATGACTTTTGTGGTTTTTTTTTTTATTTTTTATTTTTTTAATAGTACCTAGGCCCAAGTAGGAATAAGGATCCTGGGCCTAATACTTGTTATTTGGTGGACTGGGCTTGGTTCACTACAGCTGTGTTAGGTTGATTACGAACCAAGCTACGCACAAAACATGGGTCCTACAACACATACACATTCGTACATACAAAATACATACATATTGTATAGTAAGGAATAGTCAAAAAGTAAATAAGATGTTAGGGATCCTTAGAATGATAGTATTTCATTAAATTTTGAGTTTTAGTATATTGGGTCCTTTCTCCATTGGGATATGCCACGAGGTCCAAATAAGTTCAAAAGTCATAGACTTAGATAGCTCCTTTAGGCTTCTAAGACTTGTGAGGTTTGAATCCTTTTGAATTCAAGTGTATCCTCTAGTGCCTGTCTTAGAATCCCTCACAACATTTTCCTTCTTTTCTCCCTTTTTGAATTCTAAAGACGTTTTTTTAAAGGATCTTTTTGCTTTGATTCTCTATTGCTAACCATTATTTTCTGTTGGCTCCATCCCCTTTTATAGTGCCTTCCTAGGGTTTTTGGTGTACCACTGATTCCTTCTATTTCCTCCCCTGGATACTAGAACCAATGTTGTGTTAGCAACATTGCTGGCTGGTCTCTTTCTTATTTTCTCATTATTTTCCCCTTTTGAGGTTCTCTCCCCCCCAAAAAAAAGTCCCCAATTGACCTTCCTTTTTTGGGAGGTCCTAAAGGCTGACTTTCAATCTTGTTTTTCCAAGGCTTCTAGATGCTACTTTTCAGACCCACCTTTTTGGCTGTTCACCTTTTGTCATTTTCTCTAAATGGGTAGATTCCTCTCTATCAAGTTAAAAGATCCCCAGCCACCTTCCTTCATGATCCACCTTCCTGCATTCCCTGATGTACCAGGCTTCTTTTCATGAAGTGCTGATTCCTAAGTCATCAGCCTTTTTCTGAACCATGGGTGGCTGATGGGACATATCCACCTTCATTCTTTGTGTCCACGAGCATGCTCCCTTGAGCTATCCCAATCCCAGTTGATTTCTTTCTGCAAATCTTGAGGATTCTAGGCTTCTGGGAGTCCCAAGATATCTTGGTCCAATCCCTTTTTGGGCTTTCTAGCAAATTTCCCTCACAAGGGCTGGGTTGAGCTTCGTTTTTCCTTTTCCTTTATTTTCTAAGGCCCAAAGCATCTCATTCATGGGTTTGGACCCCTTCCTACTTATTTTAAGTGGACCTTGATTGGTGGATTTGGGCCTTGTCCCTTCTTTGAAGGGCCAAATGGGTTCTAAATTTAAATTTTGTAATGTTTTGGGCCTCGACGCAATGCTTGTGATATTTTAGACCTCAACAACTTTTAATACTAAGGCTTGTTTTTTTTTTAACATTGTTTATAAATTTATTTCAAATGAATTTGTTTTTTTGGGTATCGACTTAATAGACCTCAAAAATTCCAAATTTTTTTATTATAAAAAATATCATATTTTTACAAAGGGGACTATCTAGAATGTCGTAGTTTATCCCATTCGAAATTCGGATCGCTTAAATTTCCGGTCTAAGTCAAAATGACCAAAATGCTCATAGTTGACCAAAAGTTTATTGAGTTGACCAAAAGTTAAATTTGTGCATAGTTTCACCAAACTTCCATAATTTCATCTTCTTATATGAAAACCAATATTTTTGAAAGATTTTATCAACTTTGACCAGGTTTGATTGTGATCAATTCAAAGTCAACCGCACTTTTACTAAAATACAACTGTATGATCGAGATAAATTTGAGCCCAAATGAGAAATATACATTTTTTTTAATTACCTTTAAAATAACTACTTATGGGTCGAATTTGGAAGTAAAGCGATTGAGATATCATGGAAACATCAGAACACCACCCAACACTTAGGTCAATTCTTAAGTGTTTTGACATGTTCGGGTACCTATTTTCTCGAGGCCATAGCTTAGAGCATATACAATAGTGGGTCTATAATTTTAGCTATTTAGCACCACCAAAACTTACTTGATCTATTTTACCTACACACATGCTGCAGCAGTAGATCTATTTTAGCTTTCAGCATAATAAAATTATATAAACATCACAATAAAATAATATAACCCCTATAATAAAATAATATATCCCACTACTCAAAAAAAAATCCACAGCACCAACCACAACCACCTCTACCTTCAGCCATAGCCACAGCCACAGCCACAACCACACATACCTAGCAAGGTAGCAACCACTACCACCACACACCCCAGCAAGGCAGCAACCACCACCACCCCACCATCACACACACCCCACCAAGGCAGAAACCACCAACAAAATAGAAAAAAAAAAAAAAAACCCACTGATCACCAACAAACACCAAACCAAGCACAACACCGATTGGAGAAACCACTAACAAATACCGATTGCAGAAACCACCAATTGCAGAAACCACCAGCAAACCAACAATCCACAGCCCATCCCATGCCCACCAAACATCAAAACCACTAATCCGGCCACCCAATCACCATACCAACACCGATTCGGCCACCTAAACACCAACCCACAGCCTATCACATGCCCACCAAGATCCACCAAAACCCACAGCCCATCCGACCCACAATCCTTACGCTGCGACCATCTCATCGCCCACGACCACCAGAAACCGACAGATCTCATCTGGGCTGATGACGTTGGTGATCGGTGGCTTGGGTCAGCTTGGGCAGATGACAGAGAGAGAGAGAGACGGGTGGTAGCGGTGGATCAGAGGCTTGGGAGGCATGGGCTGGTGGATCGTGTGTCGGTGGAGGCTTGGACAGGTGACGTTGAGGCCAGCAGAGGCGTGGGTCTTGGGCGGCTTGGGCTGGTGACATTGAGGCCGGCAGAGACGTTGAGCACGGAGTGACCGAGAGAGAGAGTGACTGAGAGTCTGAGAGAGAGAGAGGAATTTTTATTATTTTAATCACCGGCCTTGAATAAAATAATATATTTTTTTTAGCTCTCATGAACAGTGCACATCTATCTATAGATGTGCACTGTAGCAGTGGAGCTAAAAAAAAATAGATTTAGCTCCACTGTTGGAGCATCATTTTAATGTTTGTGGAGCTAAAATTTAGCATTATAGTATTATACCTCCTCTGCTGCAAATGCTCTAAGAGATGGAGTCATTGGGAAAAGCAAGCTAGTACTTTCTTGAAGTATATACCAAGATCTTTCTGACGGTATGTCATTTGAGCCAATCCGAGGTAGGAGGAGTGAGAACCAAGCTTTGGAAAATTGCCTATTTGTGCTAAACATTAGCATGGGTGCCTACTTTGAACTCAGATATATTATGTACCAGCAATGGGGGAGCCAAAAGGCAAGTACTTTCTTGAAGATGGCACTTTCCTCTACATTACAGAACAACTGACATCCCCAAAACATCTCCGGATTGGCAAGAATCAATCTAGCAAAATTGTAAAAAAGTCATCTGAAATTTTATGAATGAAAATCATATCTATATCATATACTATGTAATAAAAGTTAGGCTTAGAAGTTATGTTTGCGCTAAATGGCTGCATCAAATTGCAGTAAATTTATAAATAAAAATAACTTTGTATTTGTTCTTATCAACTATGTTTCATCACTAATTTCTAGATAAAAATAACAACAATTTTTTAGATAAAAACTTCTTTTTTTTTTTATCAACAATTTCTTTTATCTTGCTTTTTTATTGATGAGACTTAGTCATGTTATTGCAAGGACTTTTGATCATCTGGCCAACTAATGCTATCTCACCAAATTTTAAAGTTAAAAAAAAAAAAAAAAAAAAAAAATGTGCATAGTTAGGAAGAGTTAGACATGTACATGAGTTGGAGAGTTATATCTATTTGATTATTGAGATAAAACTAATTTTCATTGTTAATGAGTTAAGACTATAATAGTCATAATTCCTAATTAGCATAAATGGGTAATCTATAATTTATATTTATCAACTATATATACCAGCTAATAATAAATAATAATAAAAATTGCATATACGAAATAGACTATTGGGTGATGTATATATATATATATATAAATATATATATATATATGCTTACAAACCCATGCAATCACAAATCAAGAAATTTACAAGATGTGCAATCATGCAACAAGAGCTTATGTGTTTATGATGCTATTCTATTTAAC
Source organism: Quercus lobata (assembly GCF_001633185.2). Classification (NCBI taxonomy): domain Eukaryota; kingdom Viridiplantae; phylum Streptophyta; class Magnoliopsida; order Fagales; family Fagaceae; genus Quercus; species Quercus lobata. Next base: position 63,982,342 of record NC_044907.1, read on the forward strand.
ATAAGCCAGGAGAAGATTAGCCAGGAAAGAAAAATAGTAAACAAGACCCACATTAATTAAAACTCTAAACAAGATGCAGGAAGCAAAGTTTTTGTTCTAAAACCAATTACCCTCTTGGAAAAGTAAGGTAAATTATTATTATATCATTAGTGTGATTTATTAACCACACTTAAAATCCTAAAAATAACATAACTCAATTTAATTTTTTTCTTTGATATGAATCATGTTTTTTTTTTTTTTTCCTTGAACACAATTGAATTGTTTATTTAATCTTTGTAAATAGCACTTTCAGGCTTTGTAAGATTATTGATCTTTACCCATAAAAAACAATTATTGTATGAATCATTGTTATTCATGCATGCATAGATTTATGAATTTTAGTGCGGATAGATCGGTAATCATGCACCTCTTTTTCTGGGTCCGAAATCATTATTCATATTCCATTTTATTGTGATTGATAAAATACATTATTTGATTATAAGTACTTGCTAAATTTCTATGTATAATGTATTGAAGTTTTCCTAGATAGATGGTTCAAGGTCCATACCTCTTGATCATATGTATGAAAAGAACATAAAACTCTTAAATTTTAAGGTAATTGTTTACATATATATAAATATATATATATATATATATATTTTCTTTATATATGTTTATTAATTTGATATGGCCAATAAATGAGGATGCTTATCTAGACCTTTTACCATAAAAGAGAAGTCAAGGTTAATATATTGTTATTTTAAAACTCTTTACTTAATTAGAAATAAAGAGAAAACACAATTTTGGTATTTACATTTTCGGGTCACAATCAATTTGATTCCTATATTTTGATAGCAGCCAATTTGGTTCTTATTATTTTCAACTTGCAGACAATTTGGTACCTACCATTAACTCCCTAACAGAAAATGCCTATGTGGTAAATGGTTTGCACAGTTGGGCATGTGTGTTGCTGACATGACAAATAAAATAATAAAAATATTGTTTAGTATATATTTTAAAATGTCACGTCATCATTTTATAAAAAAAATTATTTCACAAATTTTAAAGATGGAAAACAAATTTAGAAATCCCAGATTTTCTTTGACTTTCATCGCAACCAAACACAAAAAACACCTTGATTTTTCCATCTTAATTCTTAAATCCTTGAATTCATATATACATTTCACATCATCTCACATCTATACAATTGAGAAACACCTGGAAAATAAATAACCAATGGGAAATTGGAATTTTAGAACATGAAAAATTCAACAAATCTCACCCCCAACAAACTTTCTCGGAAAAATAACAGAAACCAAAAAAAAAAAAAAAAAAAAAAAAAAAAACAAACAAACAAACAAACACAGATGAAGAAGATCCTCTCATTTCGGGTGGTGTCCTTGTGTTGAGTCCAATCCAATGGCTTTGATGGGGACAAATCCAACCAAATTTTTGAATATTTGTTTGTGGCTTTTCTAGTGTATGTAATTTGAATTTGTTGGGATGGTTCTGATCCATTAGTTCACGTGTTTGATAATTCAAAACCTAGGTTTAGAGTACTTCAATGGTAATGTGTGGTTTTTTTTTTTTTTTTTTTTTTTTTTTTTTTTTTTTTTTTAATTATTAAGGGGTGAAATTATGTTAAACGTGGATGGTTGGTGTTGAGAATGATATAGCAAGAACCCAACATTCAGGTTGCATTTCCTCACAATCCATACAAAATAACCCATAAGCCTTCACCTTGTTCTTCATCTTCAGCTGCTCCTTCGTCGTCTTCTCATTTTAGGCTTCGGTTTCCAACATGAATTAAAGAGCTGAGATTTGTGGAGGTTGATTTGGCTTAGATTTTTCTGGGGCATGGGTTCATGTTCAAGCTAGATCTGAATTCAACCCCCCCCCCCCCCCCTTCTTTAAAATTGATAAATTGATATTTTTATTCATATGCTAATGTGGCATTTATTATTACGTATTATTTTAGTTGCCACATAAACAGTGGTGGCTCTAAGAATTTTGTTTTAGGGGGGTCATTAAAAAATTTTAATAAAAAAAGAACTTGAATATATCGAGCTATCGACAAAAAAAATTAATACACGAAGTTTTACAATTTTCTTCTACAAGTTTTCAAATTTTTAATTGTTATATAATAGTTCATTATGAGTATTTATTGCTAATGTCGGTAGCTATGAGCCTATGACTATTTTATTTTGTTAAGTTTATCTAACATTTTTATTTTTATGCAGTTGTTATTATCTATTTGTTATTGTTTTCCTAAAAATATTTTAAACTAAATGACTAAACTAAACTCATTAGTTTTGTATTAATTATTGACGTACACAACGACACTCATTCATACATAAAATTATACACTATGTGTCTACTTAACCAGTTAAATGCTTAGACAATCAATGGGTTCCAATTAATTCAATTGATAAAGTCTCTGATAGTTGAATAAGAGATTTGAGTTTTAATTCCCGCCTTCACCAAAAACTGATTGGTGTCTTAGTCTGATGATAAAGAGTTATCATCAGAAGTGGACGTCGTAGGTTGAAACTCTCACTCAAAAAAAAAAAAAAAATGTTTGGACAATCAGTAACTTTACAATATTTTTCTTAAATTTTACTAAATTTATAAAAAAAAGTTATTATAACATAATAACAATACAAACATATGTAACAAACCATCTCTATTTCCTAATTATTAAATTATATATATTTATATTGTACACACAAATGTCCACACACATCTTAATTTACACAAATAGCATTATAACAAAAAGTAATGCACATAATCAATATTAGACACACTCACACATAATATATATTTATAAAAAAGAGTGACACTTACAATTCACAAGCACTTACTCTTTACTCCTAGAGTTGGAAATACTTGTAATAATGGTGTGCAAAATTTAAGTCAAGGTGTGCAAAAACATTTTAAAAAATAAATTAGAGTATTAAACTAACAAAACAAAATTATATATATATATATATATATTGAAGTCAGGGGGTTCATTTGAACCCCCTGAATATAGAGTAGCCCCAACCCTGCACATAAACATTAAATGCGCCAACAGTACACACCGTTTGCCATGTAAGCGTTTTACGTTAGTGATTTAATGGTAAGGACCAAATTGACTATAAGTTGAAAATAACAAGTACCAAATTGATTGCTCTCAAAATGTAGAGCCCAAATTGATTGTGACCTCAAAATGTAGGGATCAAAATTTCATTTTCACCTAGAAATAATTCTCACTCTTAAGGACAACCCTTCACTTCCCATGTAAGTCTCTCTCTATTAACTCTATTTCACCACCGCACACCCTTGATGCGATAGTCACTCCACAAGTATAAGTGCTTGTGGGATGTGGGAGGCAAAAGCCAGGATTTAAGTCTCCAAGAAGGAGTTTCACACACATATACACTTAAATTAGGCTAAAGTAGAATTTCTATCTTGTATAAAAAAATAATAATGATAATAAATTAAAAAAAAAAAAAAAAAAACTCTACTTCTAGTTTTTTTTAAATAATTTTTTCTATAAGAACTTCTAATTTTTAAATAAGTTTTTCTTTATCCAAAATTGCCATATATTCATTATATGATTAGTTATTCCCTTTTAACCTTTTTTCTTTCTTAAAATAATCATTTTTATTCTCATATGATCATCATCTCAATATATTAAATTTTTCCTTGGTTGTGTGTAGTGTTACTCTCAAAAAGATAAATCTCCCTTACTAATTCCAAATTTTTAATTTAATTTTTGTGGATAAATAATTTAATTATATTATTGAAATAAATTATTTAATTTACCTATACTTTTGTATTAAGTCGTGCATTGCACGGGCATAACACTAGTTTATATATATATATATATATATATATATTAATAGCCAAAACTTAGAGAAAATCGAATTAGATTTTAATTGGATTCTCAATTTTACACCACGTATCCTATTTAATTTTTAATTTTGTGTCAAATGAATTATTGAGTGTAAAAATTAAAGAGTTTAAATCCAATTAGATTCTAAATTAAATTTCAATTGGAGTCCAATTTTCAACCACATGTCCATCTAAGTTTTAAATTTTTGTGGCAAGTGAATTATCGGGTGCATAAACTAAAGAGTATAAAACCAATTAAATACTAAACTGTATATATATATATATATATATATATATATATATATATATATATATATATACAGGGGGTAGAATCAACAGCTCAGCCCAAGTTCGATTGCTATGGACTGTATGGTGGCCTAATACAATTAATTTGTAGAAGTTATCAAGGCCAACCTTTTAAGCCTGGCTGGTTTCATTATACGATTTAGAGAGAAAACAATTGTTAAGGCATCAGCTTTAATAGAGAATAATCATAAGAAAGACAAGGATTTCTATATCAATTCTTTCTCGGATCGATCCTCGGATCACTAGTTCATATAATATTCACTTCTCAGTTATAAAGCTCTTAATGACACTCTATATTTCTCTCTTCCATTTTCTCCTCCATTATAGAGGAGTCCCTTTTCCTTATATGGCTACCTAGATTTCATCTTAACCCTCCACTTGGACAGCCACTAATCTTCACTTGGATGCTTGTCCCATCAAGGCCTTGCTGGAGGTGGTAGAATATGCTACAAATTGTGAGAGCACTGTTCAGGGTAATTCTGCCATTAATGCGGCTAGTTGAGTTTGTGCAATGTATTGAATATATATGTGATGGGTACTTTATCGGGAAGCTTCCTCCTTTCTTCACTTGCATATCTCTCCTTCTCTCCTCAGCTCTCGGCCTTGTGGACTTGGTGGTCAATCTCCAGTCCCCCGAGGAGTACTTGTCCCTCAGGCTTTTCAGGTGTGCCACTCTCCTCGATTTCTCTGACAACCTTATCCAGATTGGTCTGAGCCTGTCCTAACATATAGTTAGGATGTACTGCCCCTTGGACAGGCTTTATTCTATGATTCTCTCTCTTCATGTCCTTACCCCACACAATATATATATATATATATGAGAAACCATTATATATTTTAGAAATGTATGGTTTAAAAAATGTATAAGCTAATACCATGTATACTTTGAACAATATAATTGTGATTATTTTTAATTTTATCTGTGCATATGCATGGGGCGATACACTAGTATATATTAAAAGTCAAGACTTAGAGAAAATCCAATTATATTTTAATTGGATTCTCAATTTTGCGCTACATGTCCCATCTAATTTTTAATTTTTGTGTCAAGTGAATTATTGAGTGTAAGAATTAAAAAGTCCAAATCTAACTAAATTATATATATAGAGAAAAATAGAGTCAAAAGAGAAGCCTATAGAGCTAACCACACCAGGGAACAAAAGAAAGAAGTTTTGGAAAAATGGAAAGAATTCATGAAAGAGATATCTAGCAATGTCCCTTTCTTTGAATACTTTGAGAACCAATTTGAATGGCACAAAAAGTCTTGTGTTATCACCAAAACTAATTGGACCATAGAAGACAACAAAGGCAACAAAGAAGTTGTTCGGTCTAGTCATCCACCCCAGGAAGCCATAACCTTCAAACACCGAGGAAGTGATGTAGCTGCCTTCCCCTTCAAAGTCCCTTCTAGTGAAGAGAAGCCAGTCAAGAAGGAGATAGAGCAAAACAACTTCACTAACCAGTGTTTAGGAGTTATTGGAAAGCAGCTTAATAGGATAGAGGATAGGATAGAAAACAAGGTTATGCTCTAGTCAGAACACCCTAGTAAACCTATCCAAACATTAGAAAAACCCTTAGTTAAGCTCCCCACAACCAAACAAGCCAGTCTTAGACCTAAGGATAAGACAGCCTTAGAAATTGTCTCCCAAAAGCTTAAGGAACTAGTGAAGAAGCCCTTCACCAAACACCACCTTAACCAGTAAGGATCCCCGACTTGTTGTCTTAGATATCTACACAGCTTCTAGTAGCTCTAGCAGAACCTCCTCAGACAATGAAAAGGAGATAGAACATCTAGAAGACCAATTTTGAGGTTTATAGGTAAATAGGTTTTACCAGCCCAAAGTCAGCCCAACCAGTCTAACCAAGAATTGGTATCCCAGACCTACACCCCCTGACCTTCAGTTTGAGGAAAGGAATGTTAGCACCCAATTCTCAGTATCTTCTAGTAAACTCTATGAGTAGAACATAGATGGTTTTTCAAAACAAGAAATCCTAAACAAAATCTAGCATATGACCATGGTAGCCAATAACTACCTAAATGATGGACATCCCCACACAGAGGTCATAGAACTCATGAGCTTAGGATTCATAGGAAAACTTTTGCAATGGTGGAATAACTGCCTCACAAAAGAGTCTAGAGAAGACATTAGGAATGCTGTCCAAAAAGATGAGGAAGGAAAACCCATCTTTGACGAACGCATAGGAAGAGGCGTTCCTGATGGAGTCAACACCCTGATCTATAAGATCATGAAACACTTCATAGGAAAACCCAGCAACATCACATCTAGGACTTACGACCAGTTGAGTAACCTTAGATGTAAAACCCTTGGTGACTACAGGTGGTATGAAGATGTTTTCATCACTAGAGTCATGCATAGAAGCGATTGTAACTCTCCATTTTGGAAGAAGAAGTTTATCAATGGCTAACCCAGATTATTTGGCGAAAAAGTCAAAGAAACCCTTTGTAGCCCTTTAGGTGTCATAGATTATGATAATCTAACCTATGGAGACATCTCTAACACAATCCGAAGTGAAGGAATGAAGATGTGTAGAGATTTGAAAATCCAAAGCCAAGCCAGCAAGAGTAAAGCCAAGTACGAAGTAGGAAACTTCTGTATACAGTATGGCTTACCTTCAGTCATCCCCAAGAGAAAATCCAAGTATAGAGGAAAAGAACCCTCTGAGAAATTCCACAGAAAAAGAACAGCTTCCAAGTTTTATAGAAAACAGAAATATAGCCACTTCATGGATAATGATTTATATAAGAAAGGAAAATCCAAGTCTACAAGAAAACCCATACCCAAAGCATTAGGAAAATGCTTTAATTGTGGAAAGAGATGTCATTTTAGAAAAGAGTGTAAAGCTAAGGCCAAATCCCTTATCAACACCCTTGTTAGTGGCCAAGCTAGTAAGGAAGATATCTTCAAACTCCTAGAACTCGACCACTCAGATAGTGAGTCTCCCAACGATTCTAGTGACCAAGAGATCCACCAAATATATAGGTTGTCCTCTGAACCCTCTAGAGTTACCTCTAGCACCTCTAGTGGCCCAGACGAACCTATACCATGCAAAGATAGTTGTTGTAGGAACAAGACTATTAATGTTCTTTCTAAGCAAGAAGAGCTTCTCTTAGATCTCATAGAACAGATCGAAGACCCAGTCATCAAAGCTCAAAGGCTTAGTGATTTCCATAAAACCTTAGTTAGGGAAACCAGTAAACCCGAACCAAGGTTTCAGGAACCCAAGGTTGATTTAGAGAAAATCTACAACAGATTTACCAAATCAAAGAAAGAAGTTATAGTTAACGACCTTCAGAAAGAAATCAAGGAAACCAAATCAGAAGTGAGAAACCTTAAGCAAGAATTAACAATCCCTAGGGTAGATCACAATCTCCTTGATCAGAGAGTCAAACATATAGAAAACACTTCTCATCCGAGCAATGAGGAAAGCTCCTCATTTCAGAATCCTTCTGATGAAGAAGTTGATGAAACGGTTAACCCTACAGTCGACATGGTACAAGAACAATCCAGTGAAAAGTTCTTAGAAACCATCAGTAGGATTAACTTCCAAAAATGGTATTCTAAAGCCAGGATTGTCATCAGTAAAGATTTTGAATTTTAGGTAGTAGCCTTGATAGATTTAGGTGCTGATCTCAACTGCATTCAAGAAGGAATTATTCCCTCCAAATACTTCAAGAAAACTAAAGAAAGGTTAACTTCTACGAGTGGAGGAAAAATGCAGATTGAATTCAAAATCCCAAAAGCACATGTTTGTCAAGACATTAAGTGCTTTAAAACCACATTTGTTCTTGTCAAAAACATGACAGATAGGGTCATCTTAGGAAACCCTTTCATGTATCTGTTGTACCCTTTTATCATGGATAGTGAAGGAATCACTACCCATCCTTTTGGCCAGCCAATTAAGTTTAAGTTTCTTAGGAGCCCAGAGCCGAGAGAAATTAGCAGCCTCCAGGAAGTCTCTATCTCCAAGACCCTTAACCTTATCAATGCCAAAACCCAACACCTTAAGTACCTTAGAGATGAACTAAGTTACAAAAGAATTGAGGAACAACTAGCTTGCAAAAGTATTCAAGCTGAGATTAGAAAGTTTGAGAAAAAACTAGAGCAGGAAGTCTACTCTAATCTCCCTATAGCTTTTTGGCATAGAAGGAGACATGAGGTAGCTCTCCCTTATGTCAAAGATTTCCAACAAAAGAATGTTCCTACCAAAGCTTGACCTATCCAAATGAGCCAAGAACTCATGGATACTTGTAGGATTGAAATAGAGGATCTTCTTAAGAAAGGAATCATCAGGAAATCTAGGTCACCATGGTCCTGTCCAGCCTTTTATGTCTAGAAAAAATCTGAGATTGAAAGAGGTGTTCCTAGACTTGTCATCAACTATAAGCCCCTTAACAAAGTCCTAGAATGGATAAGGTATCCAATTCCTAACAAAAAAGACTTAGTCAATAGGCTTAGCAAAGCAGTGGTCTTCAGCAAGTTTGACATGAAGAGTGGTTTTTGGCAAATACAAATCAAAAGTCTGATAGGTACAAGACAGCCTTCACCACACCCTTTGGCCATTACGAATGGAATGTAATGCCCTTTGGTCTAAAAAATGCACCCTCTGAATTCCAAAAATATCATGAATGAGATTTTTAATCCATTCTTAAATCATGCTATTGTGTACATTGATGATGTACACATCTTTTCAGAATCCCTGAATCAACATTGGAAACACCTTCAAGCATTCCTCAATACCATCAAGCTCAATGGTCTTGTTGTTTCAGTCCCAAAAATCAAACTTTTCCAAACCAGTGTAAGGTTCTTAGGTTTTGATATAAGACATGGTGTCATCAAACCCATAGATAAAGCCATCCAGTTTGAGAATAAGTTTCCAGATGAAATCCTAGATAAAACCCAACTTCAGAGATTTCTAGGATCTTTCAACTACATTTCTGATTTCTATCAAAATCTTAGGCAACAATGCAAACCCCTCTTCGATAGACTTCGAACCAATCCTCCTCCTTGGGCCCCAGCTCATACCACAACTGTCCAAGAAATCAAAAAATACGTTAAGACACTCCCTTGCTTAGGAATTCCCTTAGTAAATTCCTGCAAGATTGTCTAGACAGATGCCTCTAACATAGGTTATGGCGGTATTCTCCTCCAGCGTCTCAGTCCTACTTCCCCTGAACAAATTGTCTGTTTTCATTTAGGAATCTGGACCCCCACTCAAATCAATTATAGTACTATTAAGAAAGAAATTTTATCTATAGTACTATGCATTTCAAAATTTCAAAGTGATCTTTTCAACCAAAAGTTTTTAATAAGAATTTATTGCAAATCTGTAAAACATGTTTTAGAAAAAGATGTTCAAAACATTGCATCAAAAAATTTTTTTGCACAATGGCAAGCCATCCTTTCGGTTTTTGATTTTGACATTGAATTCATAAAAGGAACTCAAAACAGTATCCCTGACTTCCTAACCCGTGAATTTTTGCAGAATCCAAAACAAGATGTCCGGGAAAAGACCCATACAACCCCAACCCCCAAAGTTGCCTAAACAACAAACAACCAGTAGTACTAGTCAGGCAAAGAACCCTGGCCATTTAGTACCATTCTCCCCCAGTCAAGCAAAGGCCTTACTTGTGTCACCAACCACTATTGCCAACCGTTTTTTGGTCTTTACCATCCTGAAACCAAACTACGAAAGGCCTCATGGTCAACACAGTTACAGTTCAGCCTTAGTCACACCACCTCCTAAGACAATCACCCCATACACAGTCGAAGAACCTTTTGGTCCAATAGTACCCCAAAAGCCTTCTTCCTGGTCTCCTTATGTTAAGAAGCCATTCATCTAACACATCTCTTATATTGAACCACACCTAGTTCATATAACAGTTCCCTTAGCCCTGGCCCTGGAAGTTTTGCCCCAAGAATGGCATTTTCTCCCAAAGCACCCAGAAAAGAATATAAAGTTCTACAAGAGCATCCTCATCCAAGAAAAGTCTGCTCGAATAGAAAACATCATGAACAAAGGGGACCCCTCAGTAGACCTACACCACAAATTTATCATAACAGGTTTTGTAAGTTGTAAAGATTGGGGACAACATCCTTCCCTACTCAAGACACTCACAAATCTCAAGTCTCTCTCTGGTTCAGAACTCCATTACAGTTATTATGACTACATGGATGCCTTTGAAAAGGTTCTATTTTACCAGAATAAGAACTTTGATCATTCATGGTTCTTAATGTTTGACAAAAAGTTCTCTAGTCCGATACCCTCTTGGTTCCTCAAGTGGTGGGAAATGTTTGGTTCAATCTCCCAGATCTTCCCAAAACCCCTACAAGATGCCCTCAGGTACTTTGGCTCCAGATTCCAAGATTCACATCATGGTTCCCAATTTCCTGCAATTATGCATATGACAGTCATGTACAGAGTTCATTGGATAAGCATGTGGAACTATTCAATCAACGACAATCTTTTAGACAGGGAATTCTCTGTAAAATGGTGTGACAGTCTCCGGTTTGACCAAATTATTAGCCAGATCCATAGAGACTTTCCTCCTCCAATTCAGAGAGCCATTGCTCATAATACAAGGTCTCAGTCTAGCCTAGACTCCGTCCAAATCGCCAGAAAATCTAGCAAGGAACTTAAAGATCTTGACCAGCAATTGCTCATTCAGCTAGAGAAGCTCGAGTCAAAAGAGAGAGTCTCACCTACCTCTTCAGAAGCTTTAGTCAACCGCAATCTAGTTGATCCCTTCCAAGATTCCCAAGATCCTTATGATGGTTATAATTTGGATAGCGATTAAGATGTTTTGGATAGCACCAGTCACTATTCAAAACAATTCTTCAATCCGGCTACTATTCATCTACAGTACCAGTCACTATGCATGAACAGTACCCGCACTCAACAGCCTGATAAGGACAAATGATAGGTTACTATTCATGAACAGTAACAGTCACTATTCATCTACAGTACCCGACATAATAATCCAGAAGTACTATTTGCTTTCGGTGGAAAAGATTTTCACCCTCAGTAAAAGCATTTCACCTTCCGGATTTTCAGCAATCTTCAGAAAGGATCCAAGGCTCCCTCCATCTATTTAAGGCAGCTCATTCTCCATTCTGAAGCAGGTCTAATTTTAGGTCTAGTTCAACTCTGAAATACCTCCCTTCTTATTACAACCCTTAGTATTGTAATCAAATGGCAACTTTAGTTTAAACTTGTAACACCTTAATCGGTCTTCACAATTGTAACTTGGCCTCAGTCGGCCTCCCCCCCTTACTTGTAACTTACCCCCTTTTGGTATATATATATATATATATATATATATATATATATAAAATGAGAAACCATTATATATTTAAAAAATTTATAATTTGAATCATGTAACTGTGATTATTTTTTATTGTACCCATGCATATGCACGAGATTACACACTCGTTTTAATGAAAAGAAAAATCATATCTGAAATTTTATGTATATAAAACATATTTTTATATGTAAAGAGAAATTAGATCTAGAATTCTTATGAATGAAAAACATATTTATATATATATATATATATTTTATAATGAATTTAGATTTGGAATTTTATGAATGAAAAATATATTTATAACGGAGAAAAGATAGATCTATGATTCAACTCTTAGTTAAAAAAGACGACCGCAGATCTAAAAAATATAATACCAAATTAATCATTTCATCATGCTATTCACATTTTATCCCATGACGAATTTTAATTGGCATCAAATAATCAAATCATGTTATGGGAAAGAAAGAAAATGAAAATATACCAGCATCAAAGGGCAATACAAGAGGGACTTCTCTTAGAAAAACAAGACATTTTGGAATACAAAATCAATCACTAAAGTAATTGTAGACACCTCAATTTGTAACCGGTTAATAAAATTTAGTCTTCAATTCTAATGATGAGCTTGATATGTCTACAAAGGGTAATTGAAGTTATTTTAATAGTTTGAAAATAATCACAACTCAAAAGTACTCAAATCGCTTTGAAAATGATGTTGAAAAATTACCGTTGCTCATTTTTTTGACCGTGACTTTTCACTCACAAAGAATTTTTGAATGAAGTTTATTCCATTGGAAATTAGATATCCTATGCATCAATTTGAACATAAATTTTTCATGATTTGGATTTATATTGAGGGAGTTATGGCCATTTGAAGTTGAGACATCAGAACAGTCAAATTTAAGTATGCGTGTGCATGTTTTTAAGTTTGCACATGCATACTTCGAGCATGTGCATGCACAAGCATTTCCTTACCTCAAAACTTCATTTTTTAGAGCCCAAAGCTTCCCTATTTGATTGGGCTCGGCCCCAAGACCCTTAAGAACATCCAACACCCTTTGAATAACCATGAAAGCCCTAGTTTTTTGAGCATATAAATATCCTTTTATGCCATCAACTAAAACCTTGGCTAGAGAGAGAGAGAGATTATTTTCACCTAAACTCTTCAAAAAAATCTTTCTTCCTCTAAATCTTCTGCACACACAGAGCTATGCACATTTTTGGTTCTTCCAAGACTCTCTATTACTCATTAGGGCAAAAATTACTTTCTAATTTTTTTTTTTAAACCTTTTTCAAACAATCTTTTCAAGAGTTCTATTTTATTTTGAGTTGTGATTACCTAAGAATTATTGATAGCTTTGACTCATTGAAAGAACATTAAATGATTAACTTTACTTTAAATTAAATTCTAAAACTAAATATTTTAAAATTTTAAAATACTATCCTAATTAAACCTCAATTATAAAAATATTTCAATAAATATAAAATAAGTTTTATTAATTTTAAATCATTCTTTAATCTATTTATATATATATATATCATTCTTTAATCTATTATATATATATATATATATATGTATATATTTCTTTTTTCTTTTTATTTATTTTTTGGTTTTGGAAACCAAAAAAAAAAAAAAAAAAAATGAACTTACATGCTGAGCACTCATCATTTAACTTAAATTAAAATTTTCTTTTACTATCTATATTTAATAAATAATTTTATAGGATTTTAATTATATTTTGAACTGGTGTTTAGTTTTAAGTCTTAATATAATTCTTGATTAAATCATGTATTGTATGAGCATAATACTGATATATAAGTAATATATGCCAATATTGAAGCATGTAGCTGAAAAAGTAGCGTAAACCAACCAATTAAACTTTAGAAGATAGTTTTTTATAAAAACTTTTAAAATTGTTACTTTTGTTAGATATATGTGTATTTTTAGTGGCTTATATTCTAAACAAGTTTACAATCAAGATGATTAAATTTTTTTAGATATATATTTACTTTATTTTTAATTGAGGTTAGTTACAGGAGACAAATAGAACAAATCTCAAATGGGCAAAATAACATATCTCATAGTACAGATAAAAATAATATAAATTCGGATCTAACTGCATGTGAGTTTACAATGTTATCCCCTAAATAAATTTATCTTAATCCAATTATTTAAATTTTTGAGGCAATTCGTAATTTAACAAAAACTCAAGCCGACAAAGATGAGTTCTCCAGACAAACACGTAACGTGTGATCTACCCAGAACCGGGGATACAAGACAAATTACTTTTGCTTTTCAGTTTTCAGATAACAAAGCAAAAGCAAATGATGTTACATAAACTTTGGAGGTAGTGAACAATAATGGTGTTTTGTACATGAAATGCGTTGATATTGTCGTAACAGGCGTTTCCGTCTCCCTGGTTTTAAAAAGCAGTTTGATTTGTGAAATATTTAAGGATTAATCTCTGCTTATACTAAAAATTGATTTGTATTTTGATTTTTTTATAAGTTAAAATTCTCTCTCTTTATATATATATATATATATATATATATATAGATGAACCAGCCATGGCCATCTATTTTTTTTCAGAAAGCGGTAAGTAATTTTATTGAACTAAATCAAGTTGAAATACATCATCCAAATTATTAGGTAGCTCTTCTACCCATATATCAATGTCAGCAAATAGAACTGCTCGTTGATGTGGGCCAGATTATTACCCTCCCTATTAACATGTTGTAATATTAATATATTGCAAAAAAATAAAGGTATTTTCGGCTGATATATATATTTTATAGGGTAAACTTTTAAACCTATTGTTTTATTCTTAAGCAGTAATAATCCCTAAACTTTTAAAAGAGACATTTTAAAGTTCAGACTTTTAAGTGCATACCCAGAAAACCCCCCAAACAAATCTCCCCTCATACGGCTAATCCTCTTAATGGTAGAATCAAAACAAAACCCCACCCCCAAAAAACTTAATAGATGAGAGAGAGAGAGATAGAACCAAGAACACGTACAAAGAGACAAAGAGACACAACACCTAGAGAGAGAGTGAGAACCAATAACATGTACAAAGAGACAAAGGGACACAACACCTAGAGAGAGAAACATAGCAATGAAGATAGAAACACATCATAGAAAAAGAGAGAGAAATACAGTAGCAATGAGAGACAAAATATTAGAGAGAGAGAGAGAGGTAGAATTTTTTTTTTTTTTGAGAGAGAATTTCAACCTATGGCGTCCGCTCTTGATGATAGTTTTTTATCATCAAACCAAGACACCAATCAGTTTTTGGTGTAGGCGGAGATTAAACCCTAGATCTCTTATACAATCATCAGAGATTTTACTAGTTGAACTAACTGAAACCCACAGAGAGAGGTAGAATTTAATTGGAGTTTTTTTGGGCTTATTATTATTATTATTTTTTTTTGTATGGGGTTTAAAATGTGGGATTTAATGTGTCCAAAATATAAAATTGTAGAGCAGGGTCGACTTAAGCATGTAGGCACCTAAGGGACTAATTACGGAAAAATAAAAACCCCGCCCATTTTATATTATATTTTAATTAAGACTTCTTTACCCTCTTACCCAATTTATTTTTTAAAAAGTTTAAGGCCCATTTTATTAGCAAATAGAATGTATTGTATATATCCAAAACACAGAATATAAAGAAGGTGAAGAGAAAATATTACCTTTATATAGTCTGTACTTCTTTTGATTAACCAAAAAAAAAAAAAAGATATTGGAATCTATAAACTCTATAGCCATTATCATGTGGGTTGATGTGATCATATATCAACCCATTTGTTACTTTATTAAAAGCTTTTTTTTTTTTTTTTAATTAGTCTGATTTTTCCCATTTCCATTGGTACAATTTTTTTTAATATTTCAATTAATTAATTTAATTTTTATTGTTTAAGAATATTTCCATTGGTTATTCTTTTTAAAAAAATTAATTTTTGTACTAGTACTAATTTATTCAATTATATGATAAATAATTTTTTATTTGTGCAAGTTTAAAATATAAAGTGACCACATTATTTAGTAAAGTTGCAATCTTACCTTTAATAATTAGGTTTCATTGTTCTATACTTTAAATTTTATTTTAGTTAAATTATAATTTTCTATTATAAATTGTGTTTAATTAATTAATTTATTTTTTAATTATAAATGTCCATCTAGATTTTTTTTTTTTTTTTTTAAAAGAAGAAGAAGAAGAATAAGAGAAAACCAGAAAAATAAATTGAATTTCAAAAGGCATATGGATAATTTGTTACTAAAAATAAACAGGACACAACAGAAAAATTGGGAGAAAATGTAACAAATAAATAAGAAATCTATTAAAAAGAGTTAGAAGATAATAAAATTACATTTACTACTCGTCTATTCCCAATCTCACCCGTAATTGATATTTACCTCACCTCTACCAGTCCTATTAAATCACTTTGTGAAGTGTGAACTCCCTTCGCATCATATTCTTCTTCGTTTATTTTATTTTATTTTTCACTCTGCTGCTTCACTTAAATTTTGTTTCAAGTTGTTCTCACCTTCCTTTGTCTCATGTACCTCTCATATTTTAGTCAGATCCATTGTTTTTTTCTTTTGCGTTAACGGAGATTAAGGTTTAACTCGGTTTACCTCGGCTTTTATGAATCTTTGACAAATTATTTAATTTTCTTGCAATAAATAACATCCTCTCAATCTAATTGCAAAATTATAAACTTAAATTTCATAATGAAAATGACTTTTTCCCCCTTTTGGAAAAGAAGTTTAGTTGTTTAATCAGTTTTAAAAAATAGCATATGAAAATGACATCATTAGTAATTAAAATCAAGAGAGAAATATGGCTTGACTATCCTGACTTCTCAATCTGCTGTAGTAAATCCATTTATTGGGTTATAAACTGACTCAATTAATTAATTCAATTATCAAAGTTGATTATTTTGCTAAAACTGAAAATTTTTTACAAAACATACTGTAAATAAAAGTAAAAGTTAGTTGAAATAGTACAGTGAGACCCATGAATAATACCAAAAATTGCAATGAGGCCCATGAATAGTAGTAAAAATAAGCTGAATAGTAAAATAAGCTGGCAAAAATAATTTTTTCCAAATAGACACTAATTATCCAAATTACATGTAATAATGTGGAGGCATAAACAAATCACCAATCTAAACTAGAGTGTAGCCTAGTGATTTGTTGACTAATGGGGAAAATATTTGCAAGCAAAAATCTCACCAGGTGAATTTGATGTCACTACTCCTAAGAATCTACTAATCATAACATAGCGGTTACAAGTATAAGAAATCTTATCACTACCGGCCTATCCCAAAATAATAACCTATAGGTGACCCCTAACTCTAATATCCAATTAGACTTGGTCTTGTGGGATTTCTTCTTTGCACGAATCTCCAATTCATGTCTAACTGCACAGCAACTTGATTGTTGTTGTTTGATGCAAAGTTCTTCAATCCACGTTTGTAGACTTAAAAGCAACTTAATTAAGTTGTAGGTAGTATCTATTGATAGAAGTTAGCAGTTAACAGTCCGCTTAAGTATTTTTCTTTTAATGTAACCGTCACACACCAACCAAATCAAGAGGGTCGAGCATGCAACAATAGCCATATCAAATCAAATCCAATTAAGCACGAAAGTCCAAAAATAATAATAATCTCCCAACACTACTATATATATATATATATATATATATATATATAAAATAATTAAAATCTCTTAAGACTAAGAGTCTAAACAAAGATAAATTTGAAATATAAAAGTCCAAATCTTATTTCAATAATTCCTAAACTTCACTCATACGCACATCCCAATGGAAGCCCATACGTACACATGCTATTCTCCAGGATCAAAATCTAAAAGGGGAAAGAGGTGGGAGAGTTGACAACCCAATAATTAACCAAATACCAAACTAGCTTAATCAAGCATATAGATTGACAAAATAATACGTGTCCATAACATCATATATATATATATATATATATAGATGATGCCCAGAAATTGTTAGTGAGTTAATCATCCTCACACGTGCCAATGGGTTTACCTAAAGAACAAAAGAGAAGAACCAATCAAAGGGCACCAGTGAGGTATCGGCCAAAGACCTTCCGAAGGTTAAGTCAGTGATGAAAAAATCTCCAAGAACTCAAGAGTGCAAGAGTTAGGGAAAATTCAAGTACCTCAAGAAGGGTAAGGTTTGTGGTTTATATAGTGGTAGAGAGCTGACCTAAATCCTTTAATACGAGGGAATTTTCTTATAGAGAGAAAGATCCAAGATACTTGGAATCGCCTTTCCATATACAGGAGATCTGATTGCATGGTAGGGTCTTTGGTTGTAATATGCAAGTAATGTCCATGTAAGGATGTGTGAGTAGGCCCCACGTAAGCCCTATGGAAACCTTAAGGAGATGGTTTGCCAAGATTGAGGATGGCCTGATCTATCGACCCATAGGTCAGTTATCCCTTTTAAGGTCGTTAGGGAGGTTCGGTTCCCCCATATTGATCAGTAAAAAATTATCTTCATCAGTTGCCCCTTACTTTATGAGTCATCAGGATGGCCGACGGGTCGTGGAGTTGTCATAAATGCTTTGCCTTAGTGTTATGTGTCATAAATAAGGGTAATTATGTCCTTCTGACAGGGCTAGAGACACATGGCACTTTCTGATTTGAGGAGTCAAGCATCGCGTCGCTTTGTTTTCCATGCCAGACCGCCCTATAAATAGTCCAATGCCATTATTGTCCTTATCATTTGAACATTTTCCATTTCTAATCTCATAGCTCATTCGTCGGTACTCCTTTGTTGGTTTTCTCACGTTCATCTATTCTAGGCATGCCTCGTCAGTTATATATATTTTCTTTTTGTCCTTTTGGTCTTTCTTCATTGTTAGCTACATACTTAGGAGGTAAAGTAGAATCTTAGTTTGCATTCGTCGCTTGTAGGTGAGAGATGTATGGAGATAGTGAAGCGACGAGTGATCATACGTTGTTAGTCCATATGAGTTCGAACAACGATTTGTCCAATCCTAGGCTTGAGTCCACATCAGAGGGTTCGTCAGTTTTTGATAGGGAGTCAGCATCTGATCCCCCCTTTCAGGAAGCTAGTCCCTTTAGGTGACATCCCAGGGAGATTGTCCTTCTCGACGATTGGTCCATCCATGACTTTCTAGTCAACATGAGTGATGAGGTCTTTAGTAGGCTGAGGCCTCGCTTCCAAATACCTAATGACATGCCCATAAGGAAGGGTGACATAGGGGAGAAGTGCTATGATGGAAGGTCATCTGATGTAGGTTTTTACGAGATCGCCCTCATAGCGGGGCTTCATCTGCCCTTATCCACCTTGCACAGTCGATTGGCCTCTTACATAGGCGTATTTGTTAGTTAGATAGCCCTAAATGCTTAGACGATCTTCATTGGGACTGAGGTGTTATGAGGTTAGCTTAGTGGAGGTCATCACTCCCTAACTTTAGAGGAGTTTTTCTATTGTTACAAACCCCAAGAGATCCCTCGATCCAAGGGCTTTTACAATTTCTTGTGTCATCAGGCTACCCTAAGACTGATATCTAATATGCCTGACTCTAACTGTCAATGGAAGGCTAGGTTCTTCTTTGTGCAGGGGGTCAATTGGGTGTGTCGTCTAACAAGTGGGATAGCATAGGGTCCTTTTACGACCACTCTTGGGGGCTCCTGAACAAGTCTGGTGAGTTGTTGGGATTGCCTAGGTTGTCAGTTGGCACTTTTTATTTGACTAACATACTCTTCTTGTTTTTTTTTAGCCACAGTTTGCCCAACGATCCTTCCAGAGCAAAAGGAATTCTTGGAGAGGGTCTTTGAGATACCCTTTAAGGAGAGGTCTTGGAACAAGCTTGTCAATTTAGACACATTTCATGCCTTCTATGATGGACCCGTCCTTTCTGAGGAAGCCCAACGATTGGATTGTATCTCAAGAGTTCGTGAGTGCTTTTGCTTTCGCTTTTACTTTGTTTTAGTTTGATTTTGTACACTTTCTAACCCATTCGTTGGTTTCAGAGATGGATTCCTTGAAGAACAAACAAGCTGCAAAGAATAGGCAGGAGGAGATCAAGAAGGTCGTCGCCTTGAGGGCTCAAGGTGGGGGATCGTTGGCTATGTCCCATCATGTCTCCAAAGAGAGGAAGCATGCCTTCGATGCTCAGTCGTCGGATAAAGGTGCCAGTGGCTCATCCACTCAACTAGAGACATGTGAGGTTGCTACTGACATTCTTCGCCAAGGCCCCGTCGTCCCTCCTCTTCTTTCTTTGCTGATGAAGGATAAGGAGTATGCAGTGGACACTACTCATTCCATTGTCTAGTATGTTGATCTAGATGAGTGCTCAGAACATGAGACCAACCCTTTGGGTGACTTCGGTCTTCATGACATGATAAGGGTATGTTACGTTTTATTATATTCGTCCTTTTGTGTAGATTCGTCTCTTTACATGGACTTGTCCCATTATTTTGTTCGTCTCTTTTTGACATTGATTCATCCCTTTTCAATCAGGGCTTAGTGAGGATGCGAGCTTTGCAAATCGCTGTGCATCTCACGAGGCATCAATCAAGCGCCTAAAGGATTGTCTAGAGTCTAAAGCAAATAACTTGAAGAAGTTCAAGGATTCTTCTCGAACTCTTGGCCAGGAGGTGATTGATTTGAAGGCCAAGTTGAGTGGGATGACCCACCAAACCGACGAGCTGGTGAAGGAGAATGATAACTTAAAGTCTTAGAGGGCTACGCTCCATGAGCATATGGACAAAGTGAAGGAGGAGGCCATCAAGGAGTACCAAGTTTCCCAACCTTATTTCAATGAAATAGGGGGTTACTCTGAGGGACAAGTTTGAGGACTTCTGCAAACAAGCTGTCCTCATGTTCCCAGATTTGGACTTCTCCTAAATCCAGATCAAGCTTAGTTCCCCGACGACTCCTGCAGCTGAGCCCACTCCCGACGATGCGAAGATTGATGACGAGGTGTTGGTAACCGATGGGCCTGGTGATGTGGCTGACGACCTTGTGAACCCTTAAGCCAACAACCCCCCTGCTGATCCTTAGAGATATTCTCGTACCTTTTTTTTTTTTTTTTTAGTCTTTGGTTTGTAACTTAAAAACAATGATGGTGCCTTGTTTTGGGCTTATGTTATCTTTGCCCCTTGTTTTGGGTTGACACTTATACTTTTTAGCAATTTATAAAGCTTTCTATTTACTTCATAATTAAATTTTTGCATTTTGTACAAGTATTCATGCTCCCCGGTTTTCCTTTTACCACATCAGTGTTTATTTAATCATCAGTTCGGAGGGTTTATCTCTATGTTAGGCACTGAGGGCTATGACTCGTTGGTTACTTCACCCCTACCCTCTTTTCTTTGAGTCGTTGGTTTACCCTCTAGGTAGGGTCTTGAGTTTTGACAAGGATCAGGTGCACGTGGGCATTTTTTCCCATCCTTTAGGTAGGACTTAAGATTTGATCAGGTGCTCGAGGGCATCCTTGATCATCTGTTCATCCCTTAAGTAAGACTTAAGGTTTGATCAGGTGTATGAGGGCTTTCTTGATCATCTGTCCATCCCTTAGGTAGGACTTAGGATTAGATCAGGTGCACGAGGGCGTCCTTGATCATTTGTCCACCCTTTAGGTAGGACTTCAAAGTTAATCAGGTGCATGGGGGTATCCTTGATCCTTTGTCCACCCCTTAGGTAGGACTTAGGAGTTGATCAGGTGCACGAGGGCATCCTTGATCGTCTATCCACCCCTTAGGTAGGACTTAAGGTTTAATCAGGTGCACGAATGCATCCTTGATTGTCTGTCCACCCCTTAGGTAGAACTTAGGGTTTGATTAGGTGCACGAGGGCATCCTTGATCGTCTGTCCATCCCTTAGGTAGGACTTAGGGTTTGATTAGGTGTATGAGGGCATCCTTGCCCTTGAAACAGGCCTTCAATTTTTTATATGCCTTTCCTCATTATAGATAATAATAACTCCATTCGAAAATAAACTAAATAAAAATGTTGATAACTTGCAGTTTGTTCGGTCAAAAACTAGTCTATCAACTACTTAGACAAAAACTTAAAGAAAAGCAATAACATAAGTGATAACATTGGCTATTCCTGGTGCACTAATGATAGTATCTTCTAAGGTGCTCAAAATTCTAAGGATGGTGCAACTTTTACCTGTCAAGCATCTCCAAGTAGTAGGTATCCTTCCTGTTGCAATCAATGATTCTGTATGGACCTTCTCAGTTGGGTCCTAACTTCCCTTGCATGGGATCTTTTGTGGCTATTGTCACTTTCCTCAAGACAAGGTCCCTGATGCAGAAATGTTGAGGCTTCACCTTGGCGTTATAGTGTTTGGCCATGAGGTTTTCGTATCGGGTCATTCGTTGCTCAGCAATCGCCCTTAGCTCGTCTAGCAGATCTAAGTGTAGATAGATCCCCTCTTCATTCTTCCTTTTGTCATGGTGGGTCACTCCCGAACGCTAGACGAAACGGTGTTTTTCTCATAGGTGTCTGAGTGGTTGTCTTATATGCCCATAAGGTGCCTGGTAGCTCGTTTGGCCATATGCCCTTTGCCCCCTTCAGCCGAGTCTTGATCAATTTGAGCAAGGATCGATTTGTAATCTCAACTTGCCCATTGGCTTGTGGGTGGGCGGGTGAAGAGTAGTGGTTCTTAATCCCTAATTGATTGCAAAAGTCTCTGAACGCATAGTTGTCGAACTGTTTGCCATTATCAAAGACGAGGACCCAAGGGATCCCAAATTGACAGATGATACTTTTCCAGACGAAGCTACAAAATTTTTTCTCCGTGATGGTTGCTAGTGGTTCTACTTCTACCCATTTGGTGAAGTAATCAATCTGTACAACAAGGAACTTGAGTTATCGCATTGCTATTGGAAAATGTTCCATGATGTCCAATCCCCATTGAGCAAAAGGCCATGGGGCATTTATCGGGGTGAGTGGTTCTGACTATTGCTTTACGACATTATTGAAGTGTTGGCACTTGTCTTATGCCTTTACATAGGATTGGACATCCTTCTACATTGTAGGCCAATTGTACCCTACTCGTATGAGCTTATGGACCAATGATCACACCCTTGAGTGGTTTCCACACACCCCTTTATGGACTTCCCTCATGATGTAGTCTGCTTTGTCAGGAATCAAACATCTTAGGTATGGTCGAGAGAAACCTCTCTCGTATAGCACATCCGCTATCAGCATGAAGCATGATGCCCGAACTTTCAATCATTGGGATCCATCGTGGTCTTCGGGAAGTGTCTCATTCTTAAGGTAAGAGATGATCTAAGTTGTCTAGTTAGTGCCTTTTGGAATCATCTGTATCTCTAATTCCTTAATGGCAAGGGAATGCTAAACGAAGGATAGGACTTTTCGATCAACTATAATGTGCTCCGCAGATGTAGCTTTGGCCAATTGATTGGTGTGTTCATTTTCTTCTCTCGGAACTTGTAAGAATTTTATTGCGAAGGTTTGATTTGTCCGTCTTCTAATAAGGTCGAGATACTTCTTCATTCGTTTTCCCTTGGCTTCGTAATCCCCATTGATATGCCTGACGAAAACCTGGGAGTTGCTATGAAGGACAACTAATGAGGCCCCAGCTACTTTGGCCAAATCGAGCCCTATGAGAATGGCTTCATATTCGGTCTCATTATTAGTCGTTGGGAATTGGAGTTGGATGGCACATTCGATGATGTCCCCTTTGGGGGATTGAAGGACCATGCCAATCCTTCAAGCACGTTTGTTGGACGATCCGTCCATTTAAACCTTCCAAGGGGTTGCCCCCTAGTCATCGGTTTCGCTTGTTGTGAATTTGGTGATCAAGTTAGCTAAGGCTTGGGCCTTGATCACAGTCCTTAAACGGTACCATATGTCAAACTCACTTAGCTCTATTGCCTATAAGACTAATCATTCGGTGGCCTCTAGATTATCCATTATTTTCCAAAGGGGCTTGTTTATTTAAATCACTATGGTGTGTGCTTGGAAGTATGGCCTAAGCTTGCGGGCTACTGTGATCAAAGCAAAGGCTAACCTTTCCATGGAGGGATATCTCTCTTCTGCCCTCCTTAGTGTTCTATTGGTGTAGTACACGGGCAATTGTACGTGATCTTCTCAGATCAGGGCTCAACTAACGGTTGTGGGGGATACGGGTAGGTATAGGAAGGAGCACTTCATTAGGTTTGGATGGACTTAAGAGCGATGGGGACGCCAAGTATGCCTTTAACTCCTTGAATGCCCTCTAACATTCGTTGGTCCATTTAAAAGCTTTCATCAAGATTCCTGAAGAATGGAAAGCATTTGTCTGTTACATGAGATGAATCTGCTGAATGCCACGATTCTTTCGTTTAATCTTTGTACCTCTTTTACATTCTTCAGAGGGCTCATCTTTAGGATTTCTTAGATCTTATCGAGGTTGGCTTCAACAGCCTGTTGGGATACCATGAAGCTAGGGAACTTTCCTGATGATACCCCGAACACGCATTTGTTGGGATTTAGCTTCATTCCGTAGAGGAGAAGAGTTTTGAACGTCTCCCTAAGATCATTCAGGTGGTGGTCCTCTTCTTTGTTTTTTACTAATATGCCATCTATGTATACCTTGATGTTGCATCTGATTTGTCAAACGAACATCTTGTTTACGAGCCTTTGGTATGTTGCCCCTGCATTCTTCAATCTAAATGGCATAACCTTGTAGCAAAAAAGGCATTGGCTTATGACGAACGATGTCTTCTCTTAGTCAGACTCCTCAAGCTTGATCTAGTTGTAACTAGAAAAAGCATCCATGAAGCACAACAACTGATGTCCAGCCATCGAGTCTATAAGGAAGTCGACCTGTGGGAAGGGGTAGCTATTCTTTGGACAGGCTTTGTTTAGGTCGGTGAAATCCACACACATCCTTCACTTCTCATTTGCCTTCTTAACCATTACTACGTTAGCCAACCTTTCGAGGTAGTAGACCTCTCTAATGAAGCCTGCGTCTAATAGCCTGTGAACTTCTTCGGCTATGGCCTGGTCCCTTTCTTGTGTGAAACCCCTCTTTCTTTGTCGGACAAGTGGAAAGGATGGGGAGACGTTGAGCTGATGGACCATGATATTTGGATCAATCTCGGGCATGTGCTCATGGCTCCAAGCAAAGATGTCCAGGTTGTCCCTTAGGAATAGGATCAGCCCATTCTGGACTGAAGGGTTGGCTTTCATGCCAATATGAGTGATTCAATCTGCATGTTCTTCATCCAAGGAGATGGTTTCTAATCCCTCTATCGGTTCTACATTCACTCGTTGCTCCTTAATGTTCATGGTGATCATTTGTTCTTCCATCTCTAACATGGCTACATAGCACCTCAGGTCGCCATCTAATCTCTGCGGGCCTCACCTACCCTACACTTCGTAGGGAACTTCAGAAGTAGGTGATATGTGGATGTGGCTACCCTCCACACGTTGAGCATTGGCCACCCAATGATGGCATTGTAGGCTAATGAGCAATTCATTACCAAGAAGGTGACATCCTTTGTGATTTGTTGAGGATAAGTGCCGATGGTGACCAACAACGTGACGGATCTGACAAGCATGACCTTTGTTCATCCAAAACCTACTAGAAGGATGTCCAATGGCATGAGTCATTCCTTGCCAATCCTCATTTGTTGGAAGGTCGGATGGTAGAGGATGTTAAATGAGCTCCTATTGTCCACTAAGACTCGTCAGGTATTGTAGTTTACTATGGTCAGATTGACCACCAAGGCATCGTCATGAGGGTGGTGGACTCATCGGGCATCCTCCTCAATGAAACTGATGACCGGGTCATCCATCCGAGTAAACTTAGGTGGACGATTGGTAAGTTGAACATTTTGCATCATCCGTAGGTAGGTCCTCCTTGCCTTCCTTGAGGACCCGACAATCATGCTCCCCCTAACAATCACTCTTATTTCTCCAAGTGGGGCCCTGGGTCGTTCCTCAATTCGTTGGTATGGCTCTTAGTCCCTTAGTGGGTTTTCTCCTGCCCTTTCTCGCCCTATGAACTATTGCAATTTCCCTTGTCTAATGAGGGCTTCTATATATTGCTTTAAGTCATAGCAATCGGAGGTGTCATGCCCATGTTCATGGTGGAAGTGACAATACTTATTCCTCGGCCTTTTGTTTGGGTTGCCCTTCAACTTATCGGGCCACATCAAGGCAGGGTCATCCCTAATCTACATTAGGACCTGAGTGAGCGAAGTGTTTAGCGAAGTGAAGTTGGCGATTTGTCCCGATGTGGGCCTTAACCTTCATTCATCCCTTCTGTCACCCGTTTAGGTTGCCTTCCTTCCCCTGTCCAGACAGGGATTGTCATGCTTTTCTCGCTTCTTTAGTCTGCCCCTTCTAGCGATCACAGCATCCTTGGCATTCATATACTTCGTGGCCTAGTATAGCATGTCAGCCATGGTCTTTGGATCATTCTTGTAAATAGAGAATAAGAACTTCGCAAATTGGAGTCCATTGGTAAAGGCTGTGACCAAGAACTTATCATTAGTTTCATCAATTAGTAGTGCTTCCTTATTGAACAGAGTAACATACGACCCTAAGCTCTCGTCGTCCCGCTGTTTGATGTTCAAGAGGCTTGCCGAGGACCTCTTGTATCGTTGACCCCCAATGAAATGTGTGACGAATAGCCTGCTTAATTCCTTAAAGGTCGAGACGGAATTGAGGGCTATCTTGCTGAACCATACTTGGGCTGGTCCTTTGAGTGTGGTGGGGAAGGCTCTGCACATAATCTCGTATGGGAGCCCTTGGAGGTGTATGAGGGTTTTGAACGACTCTAGGTGATCGATGGGGTCCTTTGATCCATTGTATGCTACCACTTGTGGCATTTTGAACTTAGCTGGAAGGGGGAAGGACACCTAACCCTTTAGGGCATTCATCATCATATCCATCTTCTCTTTTATCGGCTGCATCTCTTATGCCATGCGCAACACGCCGACTTCCAGCTCGGATGGATGACTGGTATCCTGCTGGTCCTGCCTACTGATGGCGTTGCTCTCCTTTTGGTCGTCCCTTTCTTGGTGATCATTTTTCGGGGGACGATTGTTGTCGCGTTCATCCCTATCCTGTCTGTCATTCTGGTCATTCAGTTCCTACTAATTTCGCTACTCCAATTGTCGTTCCAACTCGTGGTTCCGCTTAGTGAGCCGTTCAACCGTTACGGCAAGGGTTTGTACTTGCCTCTCCAATGTGTTAGGTGGATTCCCAGTATCTTGGTTGGTGGTGGCAATTGATCATGTCAGGACCATACAACTCTTTGTCTTTGAAACAACGATATGGCTTATCACTCATTCCCATAAACGACACCAACTGATGATGCACAAAAATCGTCAGTAAGTTGACCGTCACACACGTGTCAATGCGTGTACCTGAAGAACAAAAGAGAAGAACCAATCAAAGGGCATCGGTAGGGTACTGGCCAAAGACCCTCTAAAGGTTAAGTTAGTGATGGAAGAATCTCCAAGAACTCAAGAGTGCAAGAGTTAGGGAGAATTCACGTACCTCAAGAAGGGTAAGATTTGTGGTTTATATAGTGATAGAGAGCTAACCTGAATCCCTTGGTATGAAGGAATTTCCTTGTAAAGAGAAGGATCCAAGATACTCGGGATTGCCTTTCCATATACAGGAGATCTGATTGTGTGGTAGGGTCTTTGGTTGTGATGTGCAAATAATGTCCATGTAAGGATGTCTGAGTGGGCCCCACATAAGGCCCATGGAAACCCTAGGGCAATGGGTCGTCAAGATCGAGAATGGTCTGATCCGTCAACCCATGGGTCAGTCATCCCTTTTAGGGTCGTTAGGAGGTTTGACATCCCCATACTAATCAGTCAAAAAATTATCCTCATCATATACACACACACATATATATATATATATATATATATATACACATATATATCATTGTTCAAGGACATATATTTCATTCAAATACATATTTAACATCATATATGCAGTAATCAAATATATTTATGATGTTTCTTATTCTTTGCTATAAATCAATTTAGTAATATTATTGAAATAAAAATATAATAATTGTAATATAATGCTAAGAAAAAATATAACTAATTAGGATAAGATTACTTATCTCAGATTGCACACCATAAAAGAATTTTTCCCTAACCCTTCCTCTAAAATCCTTACATTTTGTTTGTTTTGATGGAAAACCTTGTGTAAAGATAGTTTTTCTTGTTATCCCATGTTTGGTAGCTAGCATAAAAAAAAAAAAAAATTAAAAAGTCAATAGAAAACTATTTTTTGTCAACAAAAAAAGTATGACTTATTTTTAGAGATTGCTGTCCATAATTTTTTTTAGAAAATAACTCTATCTCACAACAAACTAAAATAAGGGAAGTTTGGATATATATATATATATATATATATATATATATATATTAACTCATTTAAGGCTGCTACCAAACATAGAAAAATGATATAGTTTTATAGAAAATACATTTTGGAATATGACTCATTTTTTAGAAAATACTATCACCGAAACAAATAGAGATATCACCTAAAATAATATTCTGGTACCATTTATTCAACAATTAAATAATTAAAGAAAAACGTGTAATGGTAGCTAGCCAGAAGAGAAGATTCTAAAATATCCAATAATTTTCCACTATCATCTCACACCCAAAAATCCACATATTCATAATATATTTTCTTTATTTTTCTGCCACAATTAATTTCCTAGAGGCCAATGATAAAGCCTATAAAATGAATAGGACAAAACTTAGGTACAATACCTTAGGTACTGTTCCTTAGGTTCTCCTCTTAAGATTCAGCCATGTGACTACTTAACATAAAAATACACTTCCATCCTATGAGAAAAAATTCACATGACAGAATTTTAAGAGGAGAACTTAAAGAACAGTACCTAAGTACTGTACCTAAGTCTTGCCCAAATGAATATAGGACATTGTTATGAATACTGTTCGGTGCTCATTTCGGTTTATCTATTGAAATGGAATATTTCGGTACTAGATTGGTACCGGTTTATTTCGGCATACTGTTTCGGAGTTACCTTTTTTATACTCTTTTATTTATTTATAATTTTATATACTTATATTTCCTTATATATTATTGGTCAAAATCCATATAATTTATTGAGTCTTAAAATTATAAGTACATATTTAAGCTAATATATCAATTTCAAGTCTAAAAATCCACCCAATAATTATAATAATACTATTAAAAAAATTTTACTATTAAAATATTCTAAAAATAATTACTTTTAAAAAACCGAAATATAAAATCTCAAGTTAAATATTAAAATAGTTTTATTATTTATTATTACGTGTGGACCCACATAAATAAAGCCCAAAACTTTTTGTCAAGTCTCTGTCATTTCCAACACCTAGTCACGTGTTAGGTTCATAGAACAAAAAAGAACACACAAAACAAGACAATGAAAATTCAAAATTGTTAAGTTCTAAATATTTAGAACAACTGGCAAATTGTGAACACAAACTTGTCTAGATATAGATCTTAGAGTCTATAGGTATTATTAGACAAAACTCAAGGTAATTCAAGTCAAGATTCAAAAACATACAAACTGCAGGAAGAAGATTTCATAATCTACCTGGTTCGATCGATCAAAAGATAGGCTCGACCAATCAAAAGTCGTATCTACAGAATTTTAATTAAGCCCAAACAGCAGTTCAAGCTCATTAAGGATTAAGGTTTCTGATTTACTTCTCCCAGTATATAAAGGAAATCCTAAGCATGTTTTTATACGGCTTTTTAGAGAGAGAAGAGTGTGTCTCTTTGTATTTGGGTTTTGTACCCAAAAGCTCTCTCATATCTTCTACCGGTATTATTCCTTGAAAAATCTCAATATTCAGTATTGTAGAAGTTGCTCCTTCTCTACTCATCAAAGGTGTTGATGATCTAAACTTTCAAGGGTGGTCTTGGAGTCACAAACAGGAGAGTTTGTATTGCTAAACCTTTGAGTGTGATCTCAAAGTCACAAACATGGGTGTTTGTGTTTTGCAAAGGCTAAGGAAAGAAGTAGTCTGTGGACTCGGAACTATCATGGGGTCGTGGTAGTAAGTTTTCTACTCGAGGTAGTAATAGGATTTTAGTGGTCTAAGTCGCTATTGTGTAAACTTCAATTCTTTCTAGTGGATTTGTTTTTTACCTTGAGGATAGTTAGGTTAAATCCTCCCTAAGTTTTTTACCGGTTTGGTTTTCCTGGGTTATCATATTGTTGTGTTCTTTATTTTCCGCACTTTACAATGATATGATATATGTGTGTTAACCTAGATCTGATTAATTTGACTAAGTAATCACTTGGCAAATTAACTAAGTTAATCTGGTTGTGTTTTAAGGGGTCTAAAAATGTACAAAAATATAATTGAAAAAGGACAAGTGGACGAAAAGGAAAACGAAGAAGAAGAAGAAAGAAGAAAAAGAAGCAGCAGCAGCAGCAGCTACCTCTGCCATGGTCTAGGTTCATTCCGGCAACTGTAGACGTGGTGGAAACCTGCTGTAAAGGGATGACTAGATGAGTACACGAGCCATTCAACTGGTAAAGGACCGAAATCAAGGTAAACATTATGTTATATTAGTACTGGCCGAAATTAATGTTCCGGCCGAAATTCACTGAAACAAGCTGGAATGACCGGAACGGAATGGACCGAAATGAATTGTAATTTAGGTCGAGGTGGAACAAGAGGGTGATTTGTACCGGTCAAGTGATCAATATGAAATTTTCCGGCCATTCCGGCTGGAACGGAATGGAATCCATAACAATGATATAGGATGAAAACCAAGGTAAAGTCACTTGTAAAAGAGGAAAACGGATCTGGACTCATCTCTATGCTTTTCGAAAACACCATCCTTCCCTCTCTCTATTTCCAACACCTAGTAGATTTTTTTTAGGGTTTTAAAAAAGTTGTCAAAAATATTAATTATTTTTTCAAAAATTTTTTTTAAAAATAATTTACTAATTATAGACCTAAAAGCATACGTTAGTAATACACTTTTTTTGTAGTCCAACCCTTCCTGTACTATCTCTTAAAGAAAAGCCTGCGCAGAAAACTGAAACACCAAGCACAACAAATCTTGACACACCAAGCATAACAATTTGTAGTTTCTATCTACAATTTAACGCAATAGTGGAAATAGAAAAGAATGATTATTTTACCGAGACAGATGTTAACACCAATACCGAAAATATAAGTCTAAACCTTTTTTGGTTTATATCCTAAAACTCATAGGATATTTAGATAGTCTTACAATTGACCAAAAATATCCACATAAAATATTATAATTTCATATAATGCTTAGATTTGATGAATGATGGGATTTGTTAGGTTTTTACCTCAAGTGTGTCTTCAGTCTTTCTCTACTTAAATATTTTGAATATTCCCCTCTTTGAAAATATCTGTTATTATAAGTTTACTTAATTAACTTATCAACTTATAAATAAGTAGGGTTTCAACCTTATTATCTAAGAACTCCCTTTAGTAATATTATTATGAAATTGACTCCACCAAAAAAGAAAGTTTAATTAAATACCCCACTTTTTAAGTCTCTCTCACCCTTTTATTATTTTTTTTTCTGCATATTACAGTTACGGTCTGCTTAATCGTTTTTCTTTTCATGTAACGGTTCTCTTAAGCAATTATTTATTTTATTTTTATGGAATAAGAGTCTTATATGGAGGAATTTGTAGATTAGGCTTCTTCCACTATATATATATATATATATATATATATATGTGGTAATAGATAAAATTTGATTCTACAAAAAAAAAAAAAAAAGTAATAGATAACATTTTTAAAATTACGGAAAAGAATATTTAACAAATAATATACTTTGTCATATATTTTCTGTCATATGTATAACTAATGTCATAAAACATATCGATAACTAAATTTACAAAACAATAGTTGGGGAAAAAAACAATAGTTATCTTGAATAACGATGATGTCACGTCGCCGTTAAAAAATTCTCATTTCTTTTCAATACCTACGGTGGACTTAGTTGTTTTTTATTTGCTAATTAGGATTAAAGTCATAAATAGAACGTACATATGTGTCTTCTTAAACTCATTATATGATAATTAGATATCTTGCGAAGAGAGGGGACCATGATTAATTGGGTTTTATATACCTGTGGTCCTGCTTGAAATTTCCAAGATTCTGCTTATCTTCTACTTTTGTTAAAGCAATTTTAAACCTAAGTCAATAGTGCATGATGGCATCTTCTATAATGTCATTGCCCCATCCCAAACTTTTCTTTTTTGCTGAACCCCAAACCCTTCTTATTGCTTCCTTTTTCATTATCTGTATTTTCTCTGATTCTTGATGGACCCACGATTCGACTTTATTTATTATGATGGCTCAATTTTTCTTGATTCTTCCATCTCATTGCTTTTTAAAACTTTTCAAATGTTGTTTAAGCCATACAACTCTTAAAAAAATAATAACAATAATTAATGAAGTTCAATGAAGGTAGATATGAATACCATTTGTTTGATTCCAAGAAGCATTAGTAATTTAGTTACATCTGTATTATTTATGCCCGAAAAGCATTTGCATTATTAAAAAAAAGTCAAGAAAAAAATTACGTAATCTAGGAGGATTCGCACCTGCACAACAATTTCACTCTCTAAATTCAAACACATATCTACGTAATTAATCTATGATATTATAATTATGTTTTTTTTTTTTTAATATAAGAAATACGGTAACTTTATTGAAACGAAGAGAAATACATAGCATCATGAGTTGTAGAGGACTCAATAATGGGAGGATTTTTGTGTTTGTTATTATTCTCTTGTCTTATTAGCATATTCGTTGTGGAATATTTTCTGTATATATTTATAGATACACTAGGAAAAGATTCGCATTCTGGTTTGTACTAAAATAATAAAGGTTCTCTTAACTTGGAACCTCCTACCTAGGACATATACTAGATATATAGCTCCATACACCATACTTAAAAACCAATATTGAGCATCTAATAGACTCTACACGTTTTCACCTAAATTTGGAGGGGAAAAAAAAAAAAGTCACTTTCTCTATTTTATCTACTACTTAACTTTACTTACTTTATTAAATGCACTTTTCAACAAACTTTTTATTCTTCATATATTTATGTATATCGTTTTAAAATTATTTATTCATTCACTCTCAATTCTCTATTTATTCATTCATTATTTCCTTATTTCTTTATCCAACTTCTTTATTATATTAGTCTAAAAAATGTGTTTAAAGAATTATAATGGTTTTTCATACCAAAAATGTCACTGCTCGT
This sequence comes from Quercus lobata, assembly GCF_001633185.2. Taxonomy (NCBI): domain Eukaryota; kingdom Viridiplantae; phylum Streptophyta; class Magnoliopsida; order Fagales; family Fagaceae; genus Quercus; species Quercus lobata. The sequence continues at coordinate 64,015,122 of NC_044907.1, forward strand.
CAAAAAAAAATCTCCAAAATGGAGATATTGTTGTTGTTTATGGGTTTATTCTCTAGAACACCTATTAAGTTAAATGGCAAGTTTTACCAGACTACCGTTAAGATCAACCATGTTTTATGGTATTGAATATTGGGTTATTAAGAATCAAACAGAAAAAGTAGAATATAAGGAAAGATAAGATATAAAATAAAGAAATAGACTTAAAAGATGGAGGGTTTTTTTTTTTTTTTTTTTTTTTTTTTTTTTTTTTTTTTTAAGATAGAAATTCTACTCTAACTTAATCTAGGCGTATATGTGTATAAAAATATCTCTTGGAGACTTGAACCCTGACCCTTACACCTCACCCCACAAATACTTGTGGAGTGACCATCGCACTAAGAGTGTGTAGTTGTTGGATGTTTTTTTATTTAAGAAATTATATGGGAGAGATGATTAAAATGATTTAGTCATGTACAAAGAAGAATGATTAATATGTACTACATTGAGGATGAGCGATTTGATTCAAGTAAACGAAACAAACGAAATGAAAAAAAGACCTAAAATAACTTTGGTAGAAGTAGTAAGAAAAAAATGATTATTAGAAATAACAGAGAATATAATATTGAATATGATAAAAGGATAGCAAATAGTACATGTGCTCGACTCCAACTAATCAATCAAAATCCATAACCAAATTCAAAAATTTTGGGACTAAAAAAATAATGTTGTTATTGCTTATATATATATATATATATATATATTTGAAAATAAGCTAGTAATTAAAAAAAAGTTGTCCCAAATACATATTTAAATGAACTAAAGTTGACTAAAAACTAAGCTTATGCTTTCATTCTACAATTGGCTGAAACATAGATAAAGCAATCCCGCTAACCTAGTCACAAAGCACTTGCAAGCCAGACTAAAGTGGAGTCACTGAGGATAGCCAAAAAAAGAAAAGAAAAAGCTGACGTAATATATATTTGCATGAAGAATCTCTTATTAAAAAGCCGATGGAGGTTAGAACCATATGTAAAAGCCCTTCTAATTGAAAACGATCAAAATGGAAGACCTAAAGGAAGAGAGTGTAAGAGGAGGAAGAGGAAGCACTAAGCAAGAGGTGTGCAAAGAGTTGAAACCATATATCTATTGCATATTCTCTTCTTTTTGCTATGCAGGATTCAACATAGTCTCCAAGGTCTATCTAGACAAAGGCATGAGTCTTTATGTGCTTGTTGCCTATGGACATGCATTTGGAACTTTAGCTACTGCTTTTCTTGCATTTCTGTTTGAGAGGTACCCTCTTTCCTTTTTACTCTATTTTTTTTAGAAGTCTTTAATACTCTTCAGTTTATTTCTTCCACTATTTTCTCCATTCTTTTCGGGTCATATATAGTGGACCTAGAACCTTCTTTCTTCCACCAGCTAATAATAGAATTCTCTCTCTCTCTCTCTCTCTCAATTAAATAGGTTTCTTCTTTCTCTCTAAGGTCTGAGTTGATAAGAGGAAGAGGAAGGAAAATGGTAAAATTATTATCAATTTTACTAAAAAAAGCTTTAGAAATTAATAAGAAAATATCATTGGGTACTATTGGCATAATGGTTACTCAAAAAATAATAAGTTCTTGTGGGGTAAGGAACAAGAGCTGAGATTTAAGTTTAAGGTGTGTTTGGTTGGGATGAAAACAAGGAGGATGAAAAATAGGGAGGGGAAAATATGGTGAAAAATGTTGTTTTCTACTGTTTGGTTGAGGAAAGAAAATAGAAGAGACAGAAAATAGGGGAGAAATTTTTCCCTCCGGAGCCCACTTTTTTTATCCACCCAAATTGGGAGGAAAATAAAGAGGGAAAAGTGATGAGAAATACATTTTACACAAATACCCTCATTTTATTACACTCACCTACCCCTCTCACTTTCCTACTATTATATAACAAGGATATAATAGTCAATTTATATAAACTACATTTTCCATCCTCCCCTTTTTCTCTCCAACTAAACAAAAAAGTTTTCCACCCTCCCACTTTTTCACCTCTCCAACCAAATACACATGAGGGAAAACCAAATATTTTCTATCCTCCCACTAATTTTCCATCCTTCTACTTTTCTACTCTTTCAACTAAACGGACCCTAAAAGGAAATTTAACTCAAATATACACTTAAAAATTAAACTAGAGTAGATTTCTATCTCAAAAAAAAAAAAAAATGACAATGAATGTGATAATCATTTTAAAAACATAATAAATAAATGTCTTAATGATATTTAGCAATGGTAGAGTTTTTACAAATTTTATTATATATATAAACTTTACAAACTGATAAATTAGTGATAAAAAAATGTAATTTAAATATCTATTTATTATGTTGATGAAGAAGCAATACACATTCTTTATTATATTATTAGTAGTATATCACTATAGGTTTACATGGTAAAAGTTATAATGTCTCTAGCTACCATCAATTAGAGGAAAGAGAGATAACGGAAGGATGAGAAAAATATACAGATGGCTCGAGGAGGGAGGGGAATCACAATTCATCTGGGAAAAAGAAGCCATCATTTCCTTGCTCCCTATTTTTTTTGAAATCATTCCTTGCTCCCTATTAAATAATAAGAATAATGATGATTTTAATTATTTCAATCATGGGGTAAATCTCATATGAAATTTAATTATAGAAAAAATAAACGAATTTCAATATGAGTATTTGTGTTTCTTATGCATGGAGAGAGGGTATCTTCTCTAGATAATAAACAATTAAAATTTTCTTGCTTGCAGGAAAAATGACAGCAAAATTAGTGTACCAATCTTACGAAATGTCTTCTTCTTGGGTCTGCTGGGGTGAGAAAACTGCCAACCAAATTTAAAAGTCATGGCCATTAATTAAAATTAATTTTGTGTTTAATTCCTTTTTTTTATATTTTAATTTTATATTAAGAGCCGTGTTAGGGAGGACACTATTTTACGCAGGACTAGAACACACTTCACCAGCGTTTGCATCTGCCTTTTCCAACTTAATTCCATCAATTACCGTTATCTTGGCAGTTTTGTGCAGGTATGGATAAAGCATAATTTCTCCTTATTTGTATTTCTCATTCTTGATGGAGATGTAGTTCTTTCGGATTTTATTCTTTTATTTATTATTTATTATTTATTTATTTTTAACTTATTGGAGATATGTTGGTATTGGGCCTTATCCATCTCATGCTTTCAGTCTTTTAATAACCTCCAGCCTCCTGGAGCTTAGAGATAGTGATGAAAATAGGCCCAACCTTTTAACAAAAGAAGCCGCATTTAGAGAGACAATAAGCAGATTTTTAATTTTTTTTTATATAATAATTAGATAGTTATAATCAGAGAGAGAATTTGAATTCTAAATATCATGAACATACTAAGAATTATAAAACTCTTAGCATGAGCAAATTAATTCAAGTACATGTGAAAAAAATAATATAACAATATTAAAAATGAAGCTTACAAACTATTATCTCTTGTTATAATATATATATATATATATATATATATATTCCTCTCAAGAAAAAAAGAAAAAAAAAAAAAATCAGTGCATGACTTGTTGCTTCCCCTTAACTATCATATCAAAATTTAAAAACTCCCCCCTTGGGGAAGGATGACTTTTTGGGACATAACCCACTTTTATACATATTATAAAAATCCAACAAATAGGGTTAAGGCAATACTTAGTTATGCAGAATTAAATTCAAACACTGTTGCATTGACTAATAAAAATATAAACAATATTATATTTTCTAAAAATAATTAAATCCAATTCAACTTTGTGTTTGAATTTATTTTGTAACCCTAATGTACTGTACCCGATTTAGTGTATATCTAAGTTTTTCCTTTAAAATTATGAAGCCACAATCCCAGGCCAATAATTATCACACAAAAGAACCCTAATCCTATTTTTTGGTAAAGGAGTTGGTAATTTCCTGTTACTAGAATATAGCCCTCTCACTGATATATCAGGCCTTTTTCTTTATGCTTTCAAATATTCCAAAATAATCTCTTGATTCGTGAGCAACTAAATTTTGTTATTCAGGATGGAGAAATTACAGATTTCAAAGCGTAGTTCTCAAGCCAAGATATTGGGAACTATTGTAGCATTTGCTGGTGCAACACTGATGATCCTGTACAAGGGTATCGCCTTGATTTCTCTACATAATCACCACTCACATCAATCTGCCAATTCGTCAAAAGTATTCTTAGACAAAGATTCAATAAAAGGTTCCCTCATGCTTGGCGTTTCATACATTTCATTGTCAGCGTTCTACATCTTACAGGTGATCTTCTGGCTTCAGCGTTGAATTAATGCTAAATTTCAACCATTATTTTCATCTACGGTTGGTAGTCTCCAATAAAATATGTTGGCTGTGACAAGAGGTAAATATAATATCCTTATTATTTAGCTAACAAAATATTGTAGTTGCTCTGAAATTAATTAGAGTTTCGGGTGAGTGTCAAGTTGGTCTTTGAATTTCGATAAGAATAATTAATTCTCTGGATATAAGTTTAATGGTAAATCAAAATTTTTGTTTGTATTCACTGTTAAAGCTGATAGATTTAATAAATAACATTCACATCATAAAAATAATATTTCAAAATAATTGATAATGTAGGGGAATAAAATATGTGCATTATGTGATATTGTGATTAGATCGGTTAGCTTTTAACCTAAACTAGTAGCAGGAAAAAAAGTGCTTGTGATAATAAAGTTTTTTTTGGGTAGAATTCGTGATAATAAAGTTGCTTGTCAGGTAGTGGCAAACAGTAAATAAACTTATTCGTGTCTCCCACCCACAATAGATGGGTAGCGCACTTCTCAAAAACAAAAAAAAAAACTTATGCGTCTGTATTATCACCAATAGCACGAGCAAAATGGTTTGTCGGATACAGAACCTGGATTTGGTATTCCATAATTGGGATTTATTAATATATGGTTAAGGCATACCTTAATCGGACTCTCCATAATTAGTCAATATCGTTTGTTTGAGTTTACACAACTTATAGGATTTAGGCTGGGTTTGGATCCAGCTTTTGCGTTTGCGTTTACGTTTCTTCACCTTTTTTTTTTTTTTTCCCTGCTGCTACGCACTTGTTTAGGGAACAACGGCTACTGTTCATGTGAACAGTAGCTGGCAATTGTTGATTTTTCAGTCTTTTTATTAGTTCTGTGGGTCCCGTGAGCAGTATACAGAACCCACAAATCTCACTTTTGAGTAACTTTTTCATTAAAATTGGGTCCCACAATACTATTCACACATTTAAAAATTATTTTGCTACAGTGTTTTCAGTTTTCAGTTTTCAATTTCAACAAAATAAGTTCTATCCAAACAGACCCTTAATTAGCTCAAGTACTTAACTGGTAAATTCTCTAATGATTGAATAAAATATTTGGAGTTCAATTCCCACCTACACCAAAAACTGATTTATGTCTTAGTTTGATAATAAAGAATTATCATTAGGAGCAGATATCATATTTCGAAACTCTCTTAGAAATAAAAAAGAGTTTACACAACTTTAATATTATATAAAAGTGATTTAAATGCATCATGCATTATGTTTGCTAAGTTGTATGATAATCACAAGAAATTTTTTTTTTTAATTTTAATTTTTTGATGTCCTAACTCCTAAGGATATTCATTTAGAAAATATTTTGAATCTCTTTTTATGGGGAAGGATAAAAAAAAAAAAAAAAAAAAAAAAAAAGCTAATTTTTTAGTTTTTTATATTTCACATAAAAGTGGTATCAAAATTTACTTAAAATAATTCATTAACAAATGTCTTATGAACATCAGTTGATTAGACATTTTTTTAATAATTATTTAAAATTTGGTTCCTGATTTTATCTATTAAAAATACTAGAAATTGTTAGCTGAATTATAAAGATAATCATAATTAAGATGATTACAATATTAAAGACTAACGCACATCTATAACTATTGCAGACCATTACAATTAAGATGTATCCAGCACCAATCACACTTACATCTTTAACATGCTTATCGGGTACAATACTCTCCACAATCATGACCGCAAGTTTGGATCATAAAGCTTCGTCATGGAAGTTATCATGGAACATCACCCTACTAGCTCCAATTTATAGTGTAATCTTTTGACTTCACACCAAATTTTACTATTCATATTTACGAAAGCCTAATTATATAGTCTTTTGCAGGGAGTTGTGATATTTGGAATCACAGTATATCTTCAAACATTGGCAATAAGACAAAAAGGGCCAGTTTTCATGACAGCATTTAGACCATTGTCCACAGTAATTGTAGCCATTACAGGTCTATTCCTTTTAGGCGATGCTTTATATTTTGGAGGGTACGTACGTATGTGGATTATTGAGCTAGATTAGTGAAAAATGAGATTTTATAGAAAAAAATAAAAAGTTACAAATGTGGAATAGCAATTCTCATATTTCTACTTTTACTCCAGCGTTATTGGAGCTATGATGATAATTCTTGGTTTGTACGCAACTCTATGGGGGAAGCAAAGAGAGAAGGCAGAGAAGCTGTCGGAGCAAACCATGTCTGTGGAAGGTACTGAAATCAAACAAGAAAAGTAATAGAGGTAAATAAATATATATAGATTGTAATTTCATATAAGTGAAGAATGAAGTAATGTAATTTATATGTTTGAATCAATTTGTCCAATGGCAATAATCACAGAAACCTCTGCCAAAATGGATGCATATATATTAGAGTTATAACAATGTAATTTAAATCTATTATCTACTACATGATAAGGAAATCACGTGAGTGATGCAAAGACATAAATAGGCTATATCAATTGTTAGAATATAGGTCTACTTGCTCAAGGACCAGACTCTTTGTCAAATCTACTTCATTTTTTTTAGTATTGTTATTCTACGTCGATATTATGCATTGTACTTGTGTACTTTAAACCTAGATTCTTAGGCCTATATTGAGGGGTTATTTATTTATTTATTATATATATTATTTTATTTTATAAGTTTGATAGTTACCATAGAGAATGTTAAATTTGAATTCTGGACGTTTTGATTATAATGAAGGAATAACAATTACATTATAAGACTCTATATATAAAATAGGTTATCCCCACCTTTGTTGCACTTATTATGCCCACTTATGCCCACTTATGTTGAGTTGGTTTATGCGGGTGGTGAGTTGAACGAAAAGGATTTAGGTAAAATGTCAGCAGGTAGCTTAATGGGAGTAAGGATTCACATCCAGTGCAATACCTAGGGTATTGCACGGTGTGCAATACCTCAAATCCCAGCCACCCATTTAATCCAATGTCTTCTTATTTTGACACCTCACCAGGACACGCTGGCAATCCGTGTACTCACCCAAACTTTCATTTCAGCTTATTTTTGAATTTCACTGACTCTCTCTCCCATTTTTGAATTTCACTTAAGACTCTTTCTCCTCTCTCTCAATACCTCCGAGCTCTATCCGTCACTCTCCACTCTCTCAACCCCGACTGCGCCTCCACCACTCTCTCAACATTCACGCTTGCTCTCTGCCTCTCCGTCAACCCCGTCTTCACCGCTTCCCGCATACCCACATCAGACCCATAAGCAAAAACAAAGAAAAAATGGCGGCTCACCATCAGAGATCCCGACCCCCAAACACGCACACCCTTTTTAGACCCAGATCAGAGAAAGTAAGGGTTGGGGTTTGGGGAGAATCGGGTTAGGGTTTGATGCTTTTTCATGTTAGATCTATGTAGGGATATGAGATTGAGAGTGAAAGAAAGAGAGTTTGGTCGAAGGAGACAAGAAGCCACCATCGGAGGTGGTGGTTGTGATGAAAATTATCCTTGCCGATTTGGGCGGGCTTGTTTCAGAGAGAGACCACCACTCGGTAGGGTTTTCTTTTATCTCTATTATTTTTAATAAACTCTGTTTTCTTTTATCTCTATTTTTTAATTCTGTTTTCTGTTTTTTGGTTTTTAGCTTAGGAATTGAAATCAAGTCTTATATTGCTTGCAATTTTTGTCAATTGTTTAAAAATGCTTGATACAAAAATAGTGATTGTGGAATTAAAAATGCTTTCTCTGGCATTAAAATCTATCAACGTGATACAAAAACAGTATATTAGAACTGTACATCTTTTTCTCATTGGGGCTGAATTTAGTTCTGTTCTCTCTTTTTTGGGGTTTTAGCTTAGGAATTGAAATCAAGTCTTAATTCTGCTATTATTGTTATTGTGGTTGTTGTTGTTGTTGTTGGAACACCTGGAAAAATATTGGCTCTGGCAAGGGATAAAGATCTTGGATTGAAGAATGTGAGGCATTTTATTCTTGATGAGTGTGATAAGATGCTAGAATCACTGGGTATGGTCTTCTTATTCTTCTGCCTTTTATCCCCTTGTTTATGTGAATTAGTTCTGACATGTGATACTTTGCAATTCTCTTGTTCTCTTTACAGTGTATTGCATTGTTTGCGATAATAATTTTCTTATTTTAAGCCTTCTGTTGTCCATGTTCTTGTATGTTTTACAGACATGAGGAGAGATGTGCAGGAGATCTTCAAGATGACTCCTCATGACAAGCAAGTTATGATGTTTTCAGCAACTCTCAGTAAAGAGATCCGCCCTGTTTGCAAAAAATTTATGCAAGAGGTGTGATAAGGCATCATAAAGTTATGATATTCTTTGTATTTATAAATGTCATGTCATTGCCTTGTTGGTTGTGTCAATTGTGCGGTTTTGTGGCTTAGGTTTCAATTTGTCATGCAAGGGAATGAATTTGTAGTTGTAGTACTAGCAATATTTTTAGTTTTTCCTACTTCTAGTCTGAATTTTCTTTGGGCGTAACCATTTCTCTTGATCCTTTTGGTTATATATGGTTGGGTGATTGTGTTTGTGGGGCCTTGGTGAGGATATTGGTTCCACTTCTTATTTCTTGGGTAGGAGCTGGATGTTTCTACCATTTGAGAGATGAGTACGTTCAATCAATACATCGTAGTTCAGAAGGATTGACTTTTTGGATTGCCAGTTATTTGTTTATCTATTGTTGTTGAGTTTTGGTTGCTGTAGAAGATGGTATTTTGATGCACTTTATATTGACACTCGTTTTTTTCAGCCAATGGAAATTTATGTTGATGATGAGACCAAGTTGACTCTTCACGGTCTTGTACAGGGTATCTTCGATGCTTTTTTTTTTTTTTTTTTTTTTTTTTTTTTTTTTTGCAATATTTTTGTTTCATCAGTTGACTGTCTCTTGCTCATTCAACTAATGCACATTTTCATTGTCTCTCTGTGCAGCACTACATTTTATTGAACGAGGCAGAGAAAAACCGCAAATTGAATGACCTTCTTGACGCATTGGACTTCAATCAGGTTGTCATTTTTGTCAAGAGTGTGACCAGAGCTGCTGAGCTGAACAAGTTACTTACGAGTGGGACCAGAGCTGCTGAGTTGAACAAGTTACTTTGTTCATGATTTTTACTTTTATTTTTCATATTTTTATTGTATGGGGAAAACACTTAGATGGCTGAGTTTTTTGCTTTGTCAAGTTAAGATTAACAGACAAAATCGTGTAATATTTTCCACACAAAGGTGATATAAATATGTATTTTACTTTCTATTTGTTCCACTATTTGTTCCTTACAGACCTTAATTTGGTACATACCAGTACTTGAATGTCTCCAAAACATCTTGTCCTCCTTAAAAAAACAAGGAGGGGTGGTATAGATTTATAATAATGCTGGGATTCCAGTTATTAGCGAATGACTCAACAAAGTCAGCCACAGTTTTCAAATTTGAGCCAACAACTCCCTGATATTTAGAAGTGCTAGGGAACCAAGCTGGGTGGTAAAGTTATGCTCAAACTTGTTCCTATCATCCACCAACCTTGATGTGTTAATGGATTGTTGTAAATGATATTCTTCCAAGTCTAAGATTGGTGAGGGTTGGGTTTGCAGTCCTGGAGAGGATTTTCAGGGAAGTATTTAGCTAACAAGGAGTTGGGATGGTAAACCATTCACCAAAATTCCACAATTCCAAGAAGTATTTAGACCACCTGAACGTGCGCCAAGCTCCACAATTCCTCATTCTCATCCTGTGCTTTTCCTGTCTTTATCTCTTTCATTTTTTTTTTTCTTTTACACACGACAGAATGAGACACTCAATAGCACCAAATCTAATATGAAATTGGAAATCTCTCATTCATTCTAGCATGTACTAACAAATTTAGGAAACCAAAGTTAGGGTATGAAGAGACATTGCATTTAAAAATATTAATCACTTGCATATATAATTAATATTTAACTAGAAGTTACTCAAACATGCACTTGTACAATCTAACATATTTAACATGTTTGACTAACTTTTTTAGTTACAAAAATTATCCAAAAAATTTGCTACATGTGCAATCAGTTGTCTAAATAAGTTAGATTTGCTGTCCAAGAAACTGTCCAAGGCAAAGCTGTCCAAAAATGCTGTCCATTGTGCAATATGCTACCATGTCCACTGTGCAATATACTATCAAACAAACTGTCCAAAAAATGTTATCCATCATACTGCAAAATCAATATTAACCTGAAAATATGTCAAAAAAATCAAGTTACATTTTAAACTTGAACAAACATAAGAAAATTTCACTATAATTGAACTTACCATTTATTAGTTTTTTACATACCAAAAAAGTGTTGTGTTTCCAAGCAAGCATTTGTATTTTCAACACATGGAGTTAGTCCATAATTGAACCTAACTTCATTTTCCTGTGTATATATATAAACAAATAAGTTTATTCATTTGGTAAGTAAAGAGGATATAAACACATGGATTTATTTTTTACTTGACCAATATTCATTTGGTGAATAAGAATTAAAACTAAATATTTTAAATTTGAGAGACCAAAACCAAACTTGCCTTAACCAAAAATATAAGTCACTCACCAAATTGTTATAGGTGGAACTCACATAAAAGGTCAATCAGGAATGATGGAGTTACTCACCATAGGCCAAGCCACTCACACAAAAGGTCAGTCAGGAATGATGGAGTTACTCACCACAGGCCAAGCCACTCACACAAAAGGCAAGTCACTCACCACAGGCCAAGCCAAAACCCAAATCACCCATTGCCAGGTATGCATAGCCGAGAGACAATCAATAACCAGCCACACCCAAATCATCCATCGCTATCAACCATCAAAGAGCCAACCCAAATCACTAGTCATCAAGACAACACACAGCCAAGCAATAACAATATCCCAACCCATCAACTACCTGACTGGCAGCCAAGACCCACTTAAACACATAAAGCCACTTCAACAGAAACCACTTCAACAGAAACTTCATAATACAAACCAATTAGAAAAACAAACTTCAAATCTAACAAGTTCATGAAAAAAAAAAGTAAAGAAGATAGTCATTTAAAACAACGTTTACATTTTACCTGACAAACAGCTGCATCATTTGATACTTGAGACAATGATGGAGTTAATTGAGACAATGATGGAGTTAATGGTGCCTATGTAAACACAATGATTATAAGAGAAATAATTTACGAAATCATTTAATTACTAATAATTGCAAAACAAGTAAACATGTAAGTTTTTTCAAAATTTCATGTATGAAAACATTTACATTTTACCTGACTAACATCCACAGGATTTGATACTTGAGACAACAATGGAGTTAATGGTGCCTACGTAATTACAATAATTATAAGAGAGAGTTTAAGAAATCATCTAATTACTTATAAATGCAAAACATGTAAACAAGTATGTTTACCCTTAAGAATGACGTGAAACTAGTTTGGTAACTATGAATTGGTCCCAATTCAGATGTCATCATTGGCGTGGAAAAAGTGACAGGATAAGTCCGCTATATCACAAAAAAGAAAACTTTATTAATAAATTCACAAATAAAAAGGCAAATGTAGTACAACCTCCACCTTCACAAATTATTAAGTTATTTCACTACAAATAAAAAAATAAAAAAAAAAAAAAAAATCTCTTACTTGATGCGAATAATGTTCTCTATGTGAGTCATAATTATTGTTTTGCATGTTAGGAGCAAAACTAGGTACCTATATGAGAAAATTTATATATATTATTATTAACCATAACAATATAAAAGTTTACAAACACTAGAAACTTAGTAAGGGATAAAAAAAAATAAATAAAATTTACTTTGGAAAACCATTGACTAACCTCATCATTTACTTCAACTCTACCCCTTTTTTTGGTTTGCTTCTCAACCCAACTTTTCTTTCGTTTTCCACCCTTGCGACCTTCTTTTTTCTTAAGACCTTTTGCTCTTTCAACCAAATCTTTCAAATGTTGGTTAGGATCAAGATTTTCTGCACCACTACATAATGACATTTGATGGGGCAATTGATGACCACCCATATTTTTTGCTACAATGTCTTCAACCTTCTTTTCATATTCTTCTATCATCTTCTCTATTAAAGCAAATGCCTCTTCATTGTCTGCCGCTCGAGAAGCTAATCGTACCAACTTAGGACATAATCTTCTATATCGCTGTGTAACACTCAAGTTGATATCTTCTTCCACATAGGTTCTCCTATTGTCCAAGATACATCCACTTTTTGCCTCTCTTGTCCATCTTTTCAAAATGTACATATTAGGAATTGTCTTTATATCAAGAAAGTCAAAAACTTTTAAAACATGACAACATAAAATCCCAACAATTTCAAACTTTCTACAACTACATGAAAATGTCTTATCTGCAGTGTCATAAGAGACTATGAACTCACCAGGCTTATGCATAAACTCAATAGTGTATGTATGCACTAACAAGTCCTCTTGGCGATTTTTTATCCTTGTAGCTGATGCAAGGTCATATTGATCTTGAAGCATTCGAAATATTACAGGTGTGTACACTTGTACTGCTTGCTTCAACAATGGAGAATTTTTTAAGCTCAACTGGGGAAATTTTTGCCTTGCATTAAATTCAGCTCGTAACTCTCTTTCTCGTTTTTGCTCAATCACCCGATCAAAGTGTTCAAAAAATTCTGCCACATCCAAATCAGGTCTCAAGTAGTCTTTCAAATCTCCATTCAAGCTTTCACTAAGTTGGGTACTTTGTATTCCCAATGTAAATTCATTCTTCATATAACACCTTGCCCATTTTCCTTTCAATTTGTAGATAGTATCCAACCAACTACGATCATGTATAGCATATGTGTCAATCATGTCCTCCCAAGTTTTTTCAAATTCAATTTCATCATTAAACTCAAACATACAAGTTTTAAAAACTTGAAGAAAAGAAGAGCCATCCTTCATCAAATTCCCCAAATGTTTTATCCCATTTTGCATTATGTGCCAAGTACATAACCCATGGTAAGTGTTAGGCATTACCTCACTCAATGCTTTTGCCATTGCGGGATCTTGATCCGTAAAAATTGTTTTAGGCCTTTTACCTCCATGTGCAACTAAGAAGGTTTCAAACAGCCACTTAAATGATTCTGCCGTTTCATCATATAAAAGAGCAGCCCCAAAAACCGTTAACCCTCTATGATGATTGAAACCGGTAAACACCCCTAAGGGTCTTAGCTCTTTATTAGTACCATATGTAGTGTCAAATGTCATCACATCACCAAAATTAGCATAATCAATAATCATTCTAGCATCAGCCCGAAAAATGTTTGTAATTTGCTCAACATTATCTAATTGTACTGCATATTGGAAAGATGGATTTGTAGTCAATTGTTTCTGAAAGTATCCTAATAAGCATGCAGCTTGACCGTATATCAAATTTTTTTGCCGTCTTGTTCTAAGATAATTTTGCTGATCAATCTCAGTAAATCCAAGATTAGCTCTCCCACCAGCCTCTCTACTCATTAACTCAAGTGCTGCTTTTGGCTTGATTCCAGAAGAGGATGCTAACTCAATCAATCCTGCATGAACTTCTGAGATTTTCCGTTGAGATCTCATCATATAAACTGTTTCTGATAGATGAAGAGTGTGATTATGTTCTTCAATAAAATCAGTCACTTTATACTTTCCAGTTTCTCGCACTAATGAAACATACAGCTTTACAGGACAATTAGTCCTTGTATCGTCTCGGTTACGAGTGCGAATCATATCTTCTTTTTCTGAACCTCGAATGCCCTGCTTTGCACATACAAATCCCCTTGATGTTATCTTTCCATCCTTCTTACTTTTATTTATGTAATGCTTTCTAACATCAAAGCCCATTCGCCTTCCATATTTTAGCCAAAATTCCCATGCATCTTCTAATGTATCAAATTCCATACCAGCTCTAGGACTCAAATCTTCATTGTCATCCATGACTCTAGGACTCAAATCTTCATTGGCATCCATGACACTATGCAATGAATTAAACAATACTCCTATAATTAACAAACAAATGTACAAAATATCAACTATTATAAAAATAGAAGAATGAATGTTTTTCATTAAAAATCAAAGCTGAAAATTTTTGTACAAATATTGTGCTTATCATATATAAGAATTACAAAAAACCAATATATGATCATGAGAGATGATGACCCTAATTGGGTAGTTTCAAGCTAAATTTTTTTAAGAAACTGTTAACTGTGTATCATGACAAACTTTCAATTATCAAAATTTTCTATCCCTATGACAATTAAATTTTTATCACTATATTTTGACTGCAAACTTGAAAGGCAAAGATCAAAACACTATAGTTTAAATACAATGAGGACCTAAAAGCATAGAATTCATGAAGAAAACCAAAGGATAGAAACTTATATAGGACAAGGAAACAATGAAAAACACATTAACAATTCACAAGTGATACTTCAAATTAGAATGTAAAAGACATCAGTAAAGTTATTGAGGACGATTTGTATTCATTGATCTTTGAGAGAGAATAAAGTCATAAATGATAAGATTTTGATTTATTTTGATAAGACCTCTACTGGTGGGACAAACAGAATTACTAAAATCGTCTAAAAATCTTAAAAGACTTAAAAGGAGGTCATTTCAGGGCTAGTTGGAAGCAAAGCAATTCTGGTATCAGGGGTTCAATGTAGCCATTGAGTATTGACACTAACCTACATGGTCATTGACTCATGTACAATTTCCACCCTAACCCACAATTATTTTTGCAATATCAACACCTTAATTCAAGATTAACTTGTAATGCCCATCCCAATATCTAATACCAGTATTAAAATGCAAAATTTAGTAAAGGCCCACTTGGGTGAACATTGGTATCAAAAAGTAACTTTTTTCAACTCAAATTATATTTTGCCTAAATATTCCAATGGATAGGGAGATTTAACCAAAAATAAAAATGATGATTTTCTTTTGGCTATAAGAAATAACAAATACATATCTTGGGCAAGATTAGAAAGTCAGCTCATTAAGGAAAAGAATAAAGAGTATGCCTTTCAAAGAAGAAGAAGAAAACAAAACCCGGTATTTGAGTTGCTGAACTCACCGAGTGGAAAGGGCGAGTCCTAGATCGAGATTGAAGCGTGCATGGTGGAAAGAAGCAGAGGAGTTTGAGGTTGTTCTTCTGACTTCTGTCTTTCTGTGTTCTGTTCTTGTCTTGCTTGATCTTCTTCTATGTTGGGGATGGACCCGTGGTGACTATCACAAAGGCATTTGGCTTCAGAGAGACCTCCACTCCATGAGAGTTGGGACTTGGGACAGCTTCACACACGAGATAGAGGGAGTGTGAGCGTTAGGGGGTTTGGTTTCAAATGCTAAGTTTCAGTGTTTGGGTATGAGCTGGGTCTGCTGTGACAATGGATTGAAGGAGAGGCAGAGAATGGGTTGAAGGAGAGGCAGAGACGGCAGCTGCGCAGGGGAGAGAGGAAAAAATTTGATTTTCTGTTTGGTTACTCAAGACTTTTACCAGAACATTGGGCGGGCTGAATACAGTGGGCGGGCTGTGAAATATTTTAAGGGTAAAATTGTCTTTTTCTATTTGGTGAGGTGTCAAAATAAGAAGACATTGGATTAAATGGGTGGCTGGGATTTGAGGTATTGCACACCGTGCAATACCCTAGGTATTGCACTGGATGTGAATCCATGGGAGTAATAATATATTATGTTTATCATAACCAATAAGAAGAGCACTGTCAAGAAGAGCACTGTCCTTGACAGTAGACAAGACATCACAACACTACTGTCACTACACAAGGGCCAACTTGGCCAACTCACAACCATTAAAAAAAAAAAAAAAAAATCTCATTCAATGGTCAATGCTTGCTAGCTGTAGTCCATGTCCATCACTCACTCGGTTCACTCCATTGTCCAGAGCCAAAGCACAAAATGCACAATACAATCAATTATACAAACAAACCTGGCAAGTGAAACCTGAAAGTTTAGTTGAGTTCCTCTACTTCTCTAAGTTCCTCTCTTGCGCCTCCATGTTCACAGTCTCTGCCCTTCTTCAGTCTTCACACATTCGACATTCCACACTTTTTTATGTTTATTTTTAAATCTTTTTTTTTTTTTGTTTAATTTATCTTTCTAAGTAATCTAACTTTACTATTATTTTAAATACAACAGAAATATGTGCATTAAAAAGACCAATAACTTGCTACTTTGCTGGCTTACTTCTTTTGTTTGTTTTAAAATCTATCTCTTTTTGAAGTTGTAAACTTGTAATTATATGCATTTTAACAGTGAACTATTAACATTGAAGACTTTTTACATTATGAATTTATGACCATAAATAATTTTTGTCATGCTCAAAAGTCAAAACTGTTAGAATTGGAAGGATATTAACAAGTGGCATTAAGTGCAATTCATTTGCATAACTGATTATTCATTCTCTCTAAACAGATTATCATTGATTTGTTTTTGTAATTGAGAGAAAAAAAATAAAAAATAAAAAACTTTGAAAAATACGAGTCAACCCGACCTGACCCGAAACCTGATTGACCCGTTTAAAAATGACCCGTGACTCGTTTGACTTGCCAACCCGATTGACCCGACCTAAACCCAACCTGACCCGACCTAAACCCAACTCGACACGCCCGTTTTGCCACGTCTAAGTGGGCGAGTCCTCCAAAACTTTACCATGCACATGTGTTTGGACCAATTCTCTTGCACTACACTTAATTAAGTCCAATAACTTACAAGACTTAAAATTAAACAAGGGCTCTCTCTCCTTATTAACGTGGTATTCAATTTATTTTACAAAGACACTAACTGGCCACTTAAGGTTCATTAACCACATAAAACTCCCACTTTTTCTCATTTAATTTGCCAAATTAATTTATTAAAAATTCATTATAATATTAGAATTAACAGGGGTGTGCATAAAACCAATGAACCGAAAAAACTGGCCGAAAACAATCAAACTGTTGCAAAAATTTCAGTTTTTAATTTTTAAAAACCGAAAGTTTCAGTTCGATTTTCGGTTTTCGGTTTGGTTTTGATTTTTTGTTTGAATACACCGAACCGACCAAAACCGAACCAAACATATTATAATATATAATATTTGGGCATTAGGCCTCCTATACATATTTGGACCTGCCATACATGTTTGGCCTTTTCATTTTTCTTTTAAAAACCATTTGGGCCTTTCTTTTTTTCTTTTATTAGATCCAACCCTTTCCCCTTTTCCATTTATTCATTTTATTTTTACAATAAGTAAGTATAATTAAACTAATTACTAATTAAATATCTAATTAACCTAATTAAACTTAATCTAATTTAACTATAAAAACAAAAGGCAAAAACCCTACCCACAGCACACTTTCTTTCTCATAGCCTCCACTCTAAAGATTAAGAACCTTAGAGAGCTTCTCAAATGTGTTGGCCTGACGAGGACTCCAGTCTTTAATGACGTCACCGGCGATATCCACAAGCCATGCCGGCCAGCTTTGCTGGTTCCTAACAATGCAAGGTTCGACTCTCGGCTTCTGGCGATCAATTCCCTCCGCTAGAGTAGAACTCGCTGGAAAGTCAGCTCTGGAGAACTGACTCACCCTGATAACATTCCGCCTTTCTTTCTCAGCTGCCCTATTCCTAATGCCAACGTCGGTCACGGCACGCTCCTCGATGCCACCCACACGCCAGCCTCCCTACGCTGGCCTAATCTTTTCATTCTAACGGTGACCCTCTCTCTCTCTTTAATTTCTCCATAATTTCCTCTCTCTTATTTATATTTTAGGTTTGTTTAATATTGAATCAATACTATTTTTTCAAATTTTATGTGCAAATAAAGTTAGGGTTTTGAAAAAACCCATGTGCTTGGTTGTTTAATCCAACTGAAACCGATTGAATTCCAATTACTTCAGTCGGTTTCAATTGAGAATTTTACAAACCGAAAATTTCGGTTTCAGTTGGCCAACACTTAGAAAACCGACCGAAACCGAACCAACACACTCCTAAGAATTAATGTTCCAACAAATACCTTTGCCACCTTACATGAATTCCATACTATTCATGAGCATGGTTTTCAGATTTGGACCGTTCAAAGAACCGATAAAGGGAGAGGTTCAAGACTTTTAAGGTCAAACCGTGATGACGTCATAATTACTTTAATAATTAATTAAAGCCCAAATATAGATATTAAATTTATAAAACTTGCAAAATTGACTAATATATCTATATATGTGAGGGAAATTTAATAATTTTCAAGTATATATTTACAAATTAAATAAGATAAAATAAAATAATAACCATGAAAATATTAAAATTTATGATTAATTTTTGAAGTAAAGTTGAATATCTTTGAAGGATTTTAATTATAATTTTTTTTTTATTCCTTTTAAGAGATGGATAATTTAATTCAATAGAAAGAATTGTGTTTAGTTGTTTTTATAAAATAAAAAAAAAAAAAAAATTGCACTAAGTTTACTTCAAGTGTTTTTTTTTTTTTTTTTTTTTTAATTGTTGAGCATCAACTTGCAAGCTTAGTTTAGTGGTTAGACTCTAACTCCAACTCTGATCGTGCCATGGTTCTAAACCTGGTAAGCGCACTTTTCCCATTTTTTCTTAACTAACAAGCATGGTTGGACCGCAAATTTCAAATAAATTTGGTTCTCTATGTTTAAAAAACCGGATTTTAGTTTGGTTTCTAGTTAACTCCCGAATTTCAGTCCAATTTTCGGTTAACTCAGTCGAACTGCCCAGTCCGGTCCGAGTTTGACAACCTTGTTAATGAGGTAATAAGGGTCTGTTTGGCTGGAGGAGTGAAAAAAAAGTGATTATGCATGTGTGCATACACAAACACTTTTTGATTCCAATCATTTATACTATGTGTACACACAATCACCATGCACACACATTATACTATTCATTCCAATCTCATTATAGTTGTTGCATCTTGTCATTCTCCCTCTTTTAAATGGATGTAAAGAACGCATTTCCTTATCCTCCTAATAAAGTTAATTTGATGACTATGCCTTGCATTATATAGATTTAAGCAAGCAACACGTGCCTGGTTTGCAATGTTCATTTCCTCTATCTCACAGATTGGATATTCGGCCTGCTCCTATGTCTTGTCCTTGCTAATTCGAAACACAAACCACAGTATTGTTCTTCTTTTTCTATATACGGATGTCATGATTATTATAGGTGATGATTTGTAGGATTCACGAGCTCAAGCAGTTTCTCAGTCAACACTTCTAAATGAAATATTTAGGTCCACTCAGCGACTTCCTTGGCCATGAGGTTTCCTCATCCCTGCATGGCTATTATCCAACCCAAGCCAAGTACACATCAAATCTCCTTTCTTAAGTTAGTATCATAGACAGTAAGATAGTTGACACAACAATGTGTCCAATGTTCGTTGTAATGCTCATGATGATGAACCCCTTCGTGATACCACTCTTTACGTACAGTGGTTGAGACCTTGATTTATGCTTTTGTCACACAGTTACATCTCATATGCTGTGCACATCATTGTACAACATTGCGCCCGTGGTCCATTTGGCTTCTGTTTAGGCTAACCTCGCGTGAATAGGTGGAGTTTTGTTGGTGTCCCTCCTAAATCGAGGGTTTTAACAAGGAGTTACCATTTATTTTGTTTAAAGAAAAAAAAAATTATATAAATAAAAATGCATTTCATTGAATAATTGAACTTGTCATTAAATAGAAAATAACATTACAGCTTACAAGGCCTTGGTCCTAAATACAATATAAGAATTACATGAGTTTTGTCTAAGTTACATTCTATAAAATGTAAAACTACATGGACAGTAACTAGTCTAAGAACCTTTAATCTAAGTTTGAATGATAAGTTACAAGGTGAAAAGGTGTTAGACACCCACCTTGCTCAAAGAAACTAGTCTTTTAGACTATGTTGGCCATTGGTCATATCACATTGTCCATATAAACAAACATGTAATCAATCAATTGCGTTTTAAAACTTGAAAGTAAACATGACATGTGATCTTGATCAAAATTAAAAAAAGTGTTTGTGAGTGCATGCATAGTGAAAAATCTGAATTCTAGCATAACGATTATTTCATTTGGATTTGGATTCAAAATAGGATGACTATGTGTGTGGTAGGTGTAAAACCCTAATTCTAGCATTGGATAATTTCATACAAAGTGGAATTCAAAACATGGTGATTATGTCACTATAATGGCATTTTTTTTAGTGGCGTTCATAAAAAAACGCCACTATAGGTATCATATAGTGGCGTTTTCTAAAAATGCTACTATAGGCTTATCTATAGCCGCATTCTAAGGGCTCTATAGTGGCATTTTCAAACACCAAACCTATAGTAGCATTTGAAAATAACCTATAGTGGTGTTCATGAACGCCACTATAGGCCTTTTAAAAAATAAAAAATAAAAGGGTTTATTGTGGTGCTCATAAAATTTGGAGAGTTGAAGGGAAAAAAACCTTTTGATCATGACTAGAGGGAGTTGCCCTAATTTAGGCGAATTCCTTTGTAAAGGTCTCGAAAACAGTGATTTTACTATTTTTAATAATATATATTTTCCTTAATAACTTTTAGTTTAAAAGTCAGAATAAGGTTCCGTCTATTTTGGAATGTTTCTTTGAGAGTTGTTTCAATTTCCGCAATATCTTAATTTTGTTATTTTTGATAAAAAAATTACTATATTGCCACCTAATTACGTGATTTGCATGAATTCGTTTCCTAGGCATTTTCCTAGCCGCCCTAGGTTTTTCTTTTTACTATTTAAACGTATTGTAGCCTCTAGGGCAAATTAGTTTTTTAGATTAATACAAAATTCAAACTTTTTTTCTATTGTTTCTCTTTGGTGGATTCTAGAACTCTATCACCTTATGTATTTAAGCGACCTCTCGTGGATTCAAGGCCTTCATTCAGAAGCTAATGTGTCTAGTTTATTTTTTTCCATTCAGAAAGCAACGTGTTTGTTTTCTTATAGCTTCCGCGACATAAAAATTACTATCTTACCCTAGGATGTGGAATTACCATTTTCTCTTAAGACATGGTTAAATTCATGTTGTAAAATGAGATATCTACATTGTCTGCCAATTCATGGTGGTGCCATGATATTCTTATTTTGCCACCATCCTTCATATTCTTGGATGTCTAGAATACACATTGTTCCATAGAGTCTACTTCTCCTCACAAACACCATTGAATGGATCATATAATGATGCTGATCTACTACATTGAAAAATTTAGGACCTGTTTGGTAGAGAAGTTTGAGTAATGTTGTTTGTATTTTTTTGAAATACGTGTGGGTGAAAAGTGTGTGGAAATGCATATAATGTTGTTTAAAAACTAAAAACATGTTACTAAGATGCTCTATCAAACGAGCCCTTAGTTTCAAAAGTGTGATCGAATCCTGTCTCAACTCCGTCAACTTTTATTGATAACTTTATTTGGTGCCCAAAAAAAAAAAAAAAAAAGATTCAAATAATATATCTACTTTTTATTCCAACAAGTACTCACATAGGTACATTATACATGTAAATAATAAATGTGTGAATTACATTTTGCCAAGAGTTTTGTAACTCAACTGACACCTTCTGATATTTCTAATAGTGATGTTCAAGATTCAAATTCCCTTCTTACAACAATTGAATTTTTTATTTATTTAAAAAAAGGAACATGTCAGTCGAAATTCTACATCATAAATCTTTATAAGATTTTGTTAACAAATACCCTAAGGGTATTCATTTAAGAAATACCTTTAGAAACTTTTATGAGAAATGAAAAAAAAGTTACTAATTTATTATCGCTTAGTGATGCACATACAAAGGGAAGTCGATGTTATTTGGCCATGTATTTGTGCCCTAAAGAGTGTAACTAAACCAATGTGTAAGTGTGTATTTGGGAATGACTTTTAAGCTTCTATCACTACCGTAGGATCCACTTAGCTTGTTTTTTGCAATGTTATTAATTTCATTTTGTTCCGACCGGAATAGATGGAATATTTCGTACTGACATGCAATATAGTACAGTATTAGCTTTGCTATCATCTTTTATTATTTTCAAGTTTCAACTTTTCACTTTTGCTTCATCTAGTGTGAGCCACGTGATTGGCTTGGGAAATGACAAAGGAAAGTTAAAAAAAAAAAAAAAAAAAAAGTCCACAATAAGTGTTAGACACTCAGACGTATTAACTTCATTTCTTAAAAATAAGTCTTTGTTTTTATTTTTCCTATTATCTAGGGACAATGGTACATGTTAGGCTGCATTTGGTTTAATGTAAAATGTTTTCCAAGTGTAAAATATTTTCAGGTGTTTGGTGGCATTTTAAAAAATACTTGAAAAATATTTTTTAGTATTTGGTTGTGTTCTTGAAAATACTATAGAAAACACATTTTCTCATCTTCCAAACAAATATATAATATCAAACCAAACCCAAAAATTCATCAAATCCAGTTAAATTGAGAGAAGAAGGAAGAGAGAGAGGCGACTGGGTTCGATCTAGAGGTGGCGGGTCGCTCGTCGATGAGGGTCACGGTGGGTTTGATCTAGAGGCGGCGGAGGCAAGATTAGTGACATGGGTCTAATGGCAGTGAGATCGATGGGTGGGTCTGAAGGAGGCAACGGCGGCTAGATCGGTGGGTGGGTCTGAAGGAGGCAACGGTGATGAGATCGGTGGGTGGGTCTGATACCCACGACGAGATCGGTTGTCTTTTTCACTTTCCCTTCTAGCTCTCTCTCTTTATCTTCGGGTGTGTGCTCTCACTCTCTCTCTCTTCAGGTGTGTGCTTTCACTCTCTCTCTCCGGGTGTGTGCTCTCACTCTCTCTCTTCGGGTGTGTTTTCCGAAAACGCTTTAAAGGTAAAATCAAAGCATAAATGATTTTACGCTTCAAAAGTGGTTATTTTCCGGTCAAAAGCTTATTTGATTTTCGTTGACCATATTTTCCGTAGCTGCCAAACACATACAATGGTATAAAATGATTTCCTGAAAGTGTTTTCAGGCGAAACAAACGCAGCCTTAATGTTTATTTATTCTTAAAAAAAAAAATGAGGTATTATTATTACTATTATTTGGGTGTGCTTTGACTTTCACCTTTATTGAATTGTTTACAAATATAGAAAATGTGAATTTTATTTGTATAAAAATTATAAATATATATATTTTTATACCCACTTTATTTAATATTTTTTAAATAAAATAAGATAAAATAAAATAATTAATTTATATAATAGTATAACTTCTTTGAGTTGATACTTTTATGTTGTATAACCAAAAAAAAATGTATATGGATTAGGTTCAAGTTACACCTGGTGTAACTTTAAGGCTTTGTTTGGAAGGAGGGAATGGAATGGAATGAAACAAAAAGAATATTTTTAGAATATTCTTCCCTCCCTCTTGTTTGGTAGTTTTAATGGAGGGAATGAAAAGTTCAATCCCTTATTTGCGAGTTTAGGTGGGAGGGAATGAAATAGTTAAGAGGGAATACTCATTCCCTCCTAAGCCCTCAAAATTTCAAATTTTTGTTTCTCCAAATTGGGAGGAATAGAAGGGAATGAATTTAGATTTAATGAAAATTTTATTGAAATTCCTAAATTACCCCTTGAATCTTAGCCCTCTTTATTTTCAACCAGCCATACCAATATTTTTGCTCTCTCTTTGTCGCTCCTTCTTTCTCACGCTGCTACTAATCACAACCAGCCATACCCAACTATGAGTTTTTCAATTGTTTTTGATTTCATTGATTTAGTTACTATTAAAAAGTTTTTTAATTGTTTCAATTGTTTTGCTTTCATTGATTTTTTCTCAACTAGCCGTACTCAACTATATGTATTCTGCTTGTGCTTGTGTGAGTGTAGTTTGCTACTCCTTCTTTCTCACGTTGCCGCTAATCTCAACCAGCCATACCCAACTGTGAGTTTTTCAATTTTTTTGATTTCATTGATTTATTTACTATTAAAAAGTTTTTCAATTGTTTCAATTTAATTGCTTTCATTGATTTTTTCTCAACTAGCCGTACTCAACTATATGCATTCTGCTTGTGCGTGTGTCCTTAATTCCTATCATTGATGCACAATTAGCGTCAGGTCAGCATAGTGCCAGGGGCACCAAAACTCCTTTACTATTGGATATTTAGATTAGTTTGTCTCCCTATAAAGATATAAGCATAACATGTTAGTGAGTAAGAGAGGAAGGGTTTTAGTTGGTTTACAAATTTTACACTCATTGGGGGCTATCCAAATAGTGCTATTTGCCTTTCATGTTAGGAGATATGCACTGTTTTTTGGTCAAGAAATAGAGTGTTTTTTAAGTCATCCATATTTTCATTAGGCAAGGGTGAGGACTAAAGAGAGGGTTTTTGTTAGATAATATTCCTCTCAAGTTAATGAATTTAGTTTAAGCTAATATATGTCCAACACTTATAATGCCAGTAATCAAAGAGCACACCACATGTCAGTTCAAAGTTAACATGCAATGGGATGAATGTGGCCACGTTGAAATGGTTCTTACTAATTCATATACTTATTGTACCATTATTTTAACAATGAAGTGAAATGTTTTTTATTAAAAAAACAATATTATCTATTATCTATTAAAAAAAATTTTAAAAAAATTTTGTATATAAGATAACATATACATAAAAAATTGACTCACTACACTTGATCTTTCACAATAATTGAAATTGATTTTTCTCATACCACTACATTTCTTAAGTCTTTTTTTATTATTAAAAAAATCTTCTACCAAACCAAGTTTAAAATTTTCTCACCTCTTCAGCTCAAAGCAGTAGGTCCGTAGCCATTGGCCCAACGAGTCATTATACAACTTTTCAAATACATTGTTATATTTTTTACACTTTTTCATTGAGTTTGATGGTTTTTAGACCCCTTAAACAATTTATTAAACCTAGGTAATTAGCCAAGTTGTTACTTAGTCCAATTAAACAAGTCTAGGTTATCACAATATAAAAGATCAAATCATGCAAAGCAGCGGAAAATAAATAACACAAGATCAGGAAACCAAACCGGTAAAAATCTAAGGAGGATTTGACCTAACTATCCTCAAGGTAAACTTGAATCCACTATCTTGAAAGAATCAAAGTTCATACAATAAGACTTGCAAGCCCCCACGCTCAACTTCTTACTGCTACCAACCAGTAGAATTTACTGACACGACCACGTGCAAGCTCCGAATCCACAGACTCCTTCTTTCTTGGATTCACCACCAGATACAAGCACACCCGCTTATGTTTTCTTTAAGCTTCAATGGCAGCAACTGAATTGATCATCAAGGTGTAGATAAATCTTCTCCTTGAAAATCCTAAGTTTGTGTAAAGGAAAACTCCTCTAGATCTCACAAGAGATTTACACAAACCGCAATTATGAGCAACACTAAAACGTGGCTAGGGTTTGCCTTTTATACTTAGGACAAATAAGAAACCCTAAAAACATTTTAAAACACTTAGGGCTGAGTTAGACGAATCTGCAGAAAAACATTCGGCCCGAGCTTCGATCGATCGAGCCTGTCTTTCGATTGATCGAGCCAGGCCGAAAGGCACAATCCTTTCCTGCTTTAACTCGATTCCAACTTTACATAGACACACAACTTTGAGCTAGACTAAAACACTTCTAAACACATTGTTTTGATCATGGTTTGCCAACAATACAAATTAGAGTTCTAAATACATAAAATCCTAAGACTTTAGAACCTAACAAACTTCCCCTTTGGCAATCCGTGACAAAACACAACTAGAAGCTCAAAGTTTACAAAATAAAAAGCCCTTTACAAAATAATGCTCATACAACAAATTCAATCCTAACTATTATCCATCAGTTGCAAGTGTAGACAGCAGCTCAATTGAATCAACCTGTATATTTCCTGAAACACTAAACAAAATGCATAACCGCATGTGTGGAAACAATACAAGTAAACAAAATAACTTTTTGATTTCAAACAACACACAAATAAAGACAAATATCAATGAATAACTCATAAATATAAATCAATAAGCAGTTTGAAACAAGAAACATATAAAGTACCAACAAAAACATAAAACTCCCCCTAACATGAATATCCCATCAAAAACAAGGTAAGAGCTAAAAATGTTAAGTACAAAGTGAAGCACCTAGATACAATCTAAACTCCACAAGCTCCAACCAAAAACAAATAAACTCCCCCTGAAAGCAAAAACTCTACAAAGTACTCCCCCTTTTTATGATGGAATGCCAAAGGGTAAACAAGATATCCATCATCAAAAGGGAGGTGGTCTAAATTGCGCCAACTCCGCATGTAAGGCACGGATCTCATCGAGCACGTCCACCAAAATCTGTCCTTAAGCCGCCTGAATGGTCAAGACATGATCCAACGTGCGACGAATGTCTGAATCATCTGACGCAGTCGGTGGAGGAATATCAGCATCAGCAGCAGCACCTGATGTCTCAGCAGGAGCAGTACCTGTAGAAGAGGGAGGAGGGGGAACACCACTAGATGACGCACCTCTAGGACGAGAAGGAGCAACTCTCAACTGAGCAGCCCTCTGATGAAGAAAGGTGGCACCTATGGGAGCAATCACATGAACAGGCTCACCAGAAGGAAAACCATCTAGACCTAAGAAGAGCAAAATCCTATGAATGAAAATAGGATGAATCAGTGCATGCCCTACAACAGAACTCCTATGAACCTCTTTCAAAGAACGAAGGAACAAGTGAGGAAAACTGATAGACACTCCAGAAACAAAGGCATACAAAAACACACATCGCTCTAAAGGGATGGTGTGGAAGTGAGATAGGCCACAAGGAATGACACGCTATACTAAAGAAGAGATAGGCCATCTCGGTAAGCTCAGCGGACGTGATCCGAGGATCAGAACCCCACTGGATAGATGACCCAGTGATGTAAGACATGACAACATCTAATGAGGGTGACTCATCATAGGGATAGTCAGTCTCCCGAACAACTGGCACCCCAAGAGCCTCAGCCACTACCCGAGGTGTAATGGTGAACTCTACACCTTGTATCCAACTCCTAACAAGGGTGTTGGAATCATAGATATGGCAAGAGAGGTTTGAGAAGAACTCTCTAATCAGGGCGGTCGGGGGTGGATGATCTATCTCTAAGAGAGGCAACCAACCTCTAGACTCAAAATTGGCCCTGATGGCCGGATCAAGCTCATCCAACACAACAGCTCGCTCAGCCCATATCTTACGCTTACAGTTCAAGGAGTCAAAGGCTTCTCTACACTTATCATTTCTGAACAACTCAACCCTAGTGAGAGACTTAAAGGAAGTGGAAGTGGTCCTATGGGCTCTAGTTTTCCTAGGCATGGTGCTAGGATAAGGACCAACACACAGATAGAAAAAAAAAAAAAAAAAAAAAAAAAAAAAACCAAGGGCAGACTGCAAGTTAGCACAAAAACAAAATATAGAATAAAAATCTATATGATGCATGAACAAGTTAAATGACATGATGCATGTTCTAATGCAGTGAATTAAGTCCAAACGGTTTAAATTCACAAAATTGGCTTGAACATTAAGGTTTTAACACACAAAAAAAAAAAAAAAAACCGAAAATTTGGAAAACCACTTGATCAATTTGAAAAATATTGACGAATTGATCATCACACATGATAGAATAACAAAAATAATGACCAAATACATCAATTTGATAAGCCAATTTCATCAATTTAACCCAATTAGACAAAATCCCCAATTCGGATCAAATTCAAACCCTAGAATTTCCAATTTTTCAAAAACCACAAAATTGATCAAATTAAACTATAAGAATCATCATTATAGCATCATAGAACAAAAACCTATTGATCAATTTCACCAAAATAGGTTCGAATCATCAAAAACCCCAATATTTTGAAAGTGCCGAAAATAGCCACAAGAATGCATGAAAAATGCATGAAATCATGAAATAAAATGGAAAAGGAAGGGCAAAAGAGACTTACTGGCCTCCAAGGACAAAAACCTTGCAAAAATCTTAAAGGAAAACGACAAAAAATTGATGGTGGAGCCTTTAGCCAACGCGGAGAGAGAGAAAAGTTGAAAAACTATTTGAAAATGTGACTTTGAAAAGTCCAATCTATCTTTTTAAAAAACCTGTTTCACGAGTTTTGATCGATCGAAAATCAGCCTTGATCGATCGAAACAGACAGAGACTCTCTCTATCAAATTTAAAAATTTTCGATCGATCGAAAAACAGAATGGATCGATCGAAATAGGCAGAGGCTCACCAAATTTTGAGGAAAAAACACAGTTTTTGAAAAACATTTAGAATTAACTCAAAACATTGAAATTTAAGAACAAAAATGCATGAGTATGTGATGATATGATTTTCAAAACAAGAATTTTAAGCCTAAATTCCCAAAAAACAAAATTTCTTGCATTCTCCACAAATTTTCCAGCAACAAATTAATTTTGCACAAAATTCGAAGTATTTGCAAAACTTGATTGGTCAGACCATAAACACACACAATAACATGTACAATGTTTAGCAAAGAGTAACTTGTGTAGTGTGTGTAACTAGCAAAATCTTGAGATACATGTGAGGTGATATGTGAATAGCAATCAATCACAAAGTCTACAAAATTCATCACAAAGAATTTAAAAGAGACTATCACCTAAAGAATTACATCATATAACTCCCACATCTCCTAGGTCATAAGCTTGCAATCATGTAAGTTTCTTGTATTTATGTCTCATAATATACATACCAATTTCAAGTTATGTGAGTTTGGCATCAAGCCTAATAGTACACACCAATTTTGATTTTAAGAATTAAGCAATTTAACCCGAGGCTTCACCTTATGTTCTTTTTATGCATGTGCTACACTTTCTCGAGCATAAAATCTTATGATATGCACTAAGGTGTTCATGATTGGCTAGTGAACAGTGGTGAGATGGTTATTTATTCATTTCTCTTCAAAGTTCAAGTCAAACATTTAAAAACATGTGACTTCAAGATTAAGACATAGTAATCAAAGGGCATAAACATCTTTCCCATACAACATGCACTACAAAGTTTCAACTAGTAAAGTGCAATAAATAAGCTCATCAAAGCTAAACAAGGTACAAAAGACATGTTATGTGAAAATAAATTGACCAACCTTGTTCTCAAAAACCAAGAAGAATAGTACAAAACAAAATGTGCTTCCTTTTTCTTCCCTTTTATATATATATATATATATATATATATATTAAAAATAAAAAACATCTAGAATGAAATGCATGAATGTTATGCTATGCAAATCCAAAAAAAAAAAAAACAAAACCAAAGAACAATGGTCACAAAATGTAGAGTAATGAAGCACAAGGACCATGTTAGAAAGACTTAGTTAGATCGAGTCTTTTGCATCCAAAACCTTTTAGATGCACTATGAGCATTGGAGTTCTTATTCACATGAGAATGATTACCAACTCTAAGATTGGAATAAAGGTTTAAAGCCTTTACCAAATCACCAAGAAGTACCATAGGATCAAGTGCTTGAGGCACAGGTACTTTTGGTTTGTTTACTCTCTTAGCAGCTTGCAGCTTGTAGCAATTTGGACGGATGTGTCCACACTTTCCACAAAAGTGACAAACCCATGCAGGCTTATCATGTATCTTGTCCTTAGATAGGGTAGGCTTCTTAGACTTAGACTCTTTCGGATCAACCCTAATCTTTCTAGATGAAGAACCTTCTAAGGGTTTAACAACCTCACTCACAGGGGGTTTAACAGTTTCATTCACTATCTCACTCATGGAAGGTTCAGAAGAAGAAGATGAAGGAACAAACTTTATGGAATGAGGAGCGGACACAGAGATGCTTTCAACATAACCTAATCCAGTTTTGTCAGAAGAAGACTTTTGAACACTCAGCATTTGATCAAGTTTAGAACTAGCAGATCTAGCAACAGATAAATCAAGTTCCAAAGATTTAACTTTATCAAGCAAAAACATATTTTCAGTTTTCACATTGTTCAAAAGATCATTAGCATTAAATAGTTTAACAAGCAAATTTTTCTTTTCAAGCTCAAGAGATTCAATTTTCTTCAGGCCAAGTTCAACACATAGCATCCTTTGCAACAACTTTGCAAAGTTTATTATAGGCCTCTTGAAGATCTGCATCTTCAGAGAGTTCCCCATCAGAAGGGTTCTCTTCAACAGATATGCTCTCATCAACTACAGCAGTAGCGGTGAAAGCAATGAAGTTTCCATCCTCATCACAATCAGACTCATTATCAGAAACTTCACCATCACTAAGGGTTACAGCCATAGCCTTACCCTTAGACTTCAAATAGGTTGGACATTCAGATTTCATGTATCCATACCCTTGACATCTAAAACATTGAGAGCCCAAGGAATTATTGGAAGATTGACCTACTCTTTCTTTAGGTTTATCATTGTTGTTAACCTTAGTGGGATCATGCTTCCTAAAATTTCTAGGTTCAGCAGTGTTTGTGCCTCTTGCCTTTCTATTACTATTTCTGAGAAAGTTTCTAAAGTTCTTGTCAAGGTAGGTAATCTCTATAGCAGAAAGCTAATCATCAAATCCACCACCTTCAACATCATCAACTGACTTAAGAGCCATTGATTTGAATTTGGTAGTTTTGGGTAGATCCAACTCATAGGATTGAAGAGATACTACAAGTTCATCAACAGGGATGGAGTCCACATCCTTGCTTTCAGTAATGGCAGTCACCTTGGGTCTAAAGTCTTCAGTCAAAGATCTAAGAATCTTCCTAACAATTTTGAGGTTGATCATAGATTTCACCCAAGTTAAAAGCAGAATTAACAATATCATTCAATTTAGCATAGAATTCATCAAAAGATTCATCATCAGACATCCTAATACTTTCAAATTTAGAAGTCAATTGCTGTAATTTATTTATTTTGACAGCCTTTGTGCCTTCATGCACAGTCTGGAGGATATTCCAAACAGTATGAGCGATCTCAATATTAGAGATTCTCTTAAATTCCTCCATAGAAACAGCGTTAAAGATCGCATTCATAGCCTTGCTATTAAACGAAGCTGCTTCTTTTTGAGAAGTTTCCCACTCACTAACAGGAGTAGTGGGCTTCTCCCATCCGTATTCAACGGAGTTCCACACTCTCTCATCAATGGATTTCAGGAATATTTTCATCCTTACTTTCCAGTAAGCATAATTATTCCCATCAAAGTGAGGAGGAATAACTAGAGAGTGTCCGTGTTCCATGACAACAGGGGTCAAGGATCAGCTCAGTGATCAAAGGATCAACAACAAAAGAACAACCCGCTCTGATACCACTTGATGGATTTTAGACCCCTTAAACAATTTATTAAACCTAGGTAATTAGCCAAGTTGTTACTTAGTCCAATTAAACAAGTCTAGGTTATCACAATATAAAAGATCAAATCATGCAAGGCAGCGGAAAATAAATAACACAAGATATGATCACCTAGGAAACCAAACCGGTAAAAACCTAGGGAGGATTTGACCTAGCTATCCTCAAGGTAAACTTGAATCCACTATCTTGAAAGAATCAAAGTTCATACAATAAGACTTACAAGCCCCTACGCTCGACTTCTTATTACTACCAACCAGTAGAACTTACTGACACGACCACGTGCAAGTTCCGAATCCACGGACTCCTTCTTTCTTGGATTCACCACCAGATACAAGCACACCAGCTTGTGTTTTCTTTAAGCTTCAATGGCAGCAACTGAATTGATCATCAAGGTGTAGATAAATTTTCTCATTGAAAACCCTAAGTTTGTGTAAAAGAAAACTCCTCTAGATCTCACAAGAGATTTACACAAACCGCAATTATGAGCAACACTAAAACGTGGCTAGGGTTTGCCTTTTATACTTAGGACAAATAAGAAACCCTAAAAATGTTTTAAAACACTTAGGGCTGAGTTGGACGAATCTACAGAAAAACATTCTGCCCGAGCTTCGATCGATCGAGCCTGTCCTTCGATCGATCGAGCTAGGCCGAAAGGCACAATCCTTTCCTGCTCTAACTCGATTCCAACTTTACATAGACGCATAACTTTGAGCTAGACTTAAACACTTCTAAACACATTATTTTGATCATGGTTTGCCAACAATACAAATTAGAATTCTAAATACATAAAATCCTAAGACTTTAGAACCTAACAGAGTTAATCTCATAGTTTATTTTGAGTACATTGATTAATTTCTTGAATTGTAAATAAATACACTGATAAATTTCTACAATTAATTTTTATTTAATATGAATTAATTATCTTTTTTTTATTATATAGTTTTTTTTTATTTTTTATTTTTATAATCGATGCAAACTCATATTTTTTAGATTAATTTTGTTTTCAATCTTATCTTGTAACCTTGCCCCCCTGAACTAAAATCCTAACTCCGCCACTGCATAGTGCAGTTTGTTTACTTTAAATGATACACGTAGTGTTTTTGTTTTTTTCCTTTCATTCCCCTGTATTCGGTATGTTGGAATAGGGTTCATTCTTTTGTGTAATACATGTGCTTTAATTTAATTTTGGTATGCTGGAAGAGGCTTATATCAATAAAAGTTTTGGGTAGACAATAGAAAATATGCTAGAACATGTAGGATCCTTATCAATATTACTTGTTTGTGGTTAAATTAAGTTCATTAGTGGATGCTTTTTTACATCAAGTGATCATAGGTGGTAGAGTTAATGGAACTTTTACCTCTAAGGTATATGATGACATAGTGAAAGAGTTGGTCGAAAAATTTCACATGGAGATTAACAAGGATAAGGTGAAAAATTGACAAAAGACACTGAAAAAGAATTTTCATGAATGCTATGACATATTTAAAGATGGATTGAGTGGTTTTGGATGGAATGATTCTTTAAATATATGGACAGCTGAACTAGAAGTTTAGGAGCCACTCATAGCAGTAAATTCCCATTTTTTGTTAGTTTAATTTTGTATTACATAATTATATATTTGTTGTATTAACATTTTCCTTTGTTTATAACAGTCTAAACCTGCAACCAAGAAGTGGATGACAACACCTATGGCCAACTACTCTTAGATGGCACAACTTTGGACTAAAGATAGAGTAAAAGGTATTCATGCTGAAACTGCAAAGGAGAAAAGTGCTAGGTATGTTGCATTGACCACTATTGATGAGATTGATAATTTGGTATCCCAAAATGAAGTTTCTTTGGAGAACTTTGAAGTCGAAGATGATCAAAGATCACCGGAAATTAATGTTGTACATTCTTGAGTGTCATCACAAGATGCAATGTCTTCTAAAAGAAAGAAAAGATGACTGGCAGAAGATGATAAACTTGGGAATGTAATTTCCCAGTCATTTGATAATGTATCTATGGCAATTGATAGGGCGACTGAGGTTATGGCAAAGTGCTTTTCAAAGTCATATGGAGCAGAAGTTCACGCAGCTTTGGACGTATTGGACTTAGATCCAATATCAAAGACTAAGGCCTACAAATTTTTGATGGAAAATCCAGCATATAAGGAGATGTTCTTTGGTTGCCCAGATCATGAGCACAAATGTGTCTTATTGACACTGATGTCTAGGTCTAAAAATTAAAAAGTGTGGGATTTTTTGGCCAACCTTAGTTTTGGAATGGATTATGTTATTTTGTTTTGTTTTGGCAAGACTCATTATCAAAGTAAAAAAAAAAAGATATTTGTTTGCATTTTTAGACAATATTTATTTTGTTGAGAATAAATATATGATACGTGAATTGCTTTACAACATAGAAATATACATAACTTGTTTTTTATGTTCTTTAAAATGAGGGGTATAATAGTAATGTTGTTATAAAACGATTCTATTCCATTCCTTCCAATGTCACTTCCAAACGATGTTACTTACATTCAATTCCTTTCCATTCCTTTATTTTATAACATCCAAACAAGATTTTTAAATTCCATTCCATTCCATTCATTTCCCTACTAAATCCATTCCACTCCATTCCTTTAATGATAATTCCATTCCATTCCATTATGAACTCCTAAACAGAGCCTAAGTAATGTTATACTACACAATAATTTATTATAGAATTCATATTTTGAAAATCCCACTATTAAATTACATGTTCTATATGTTCTTAACATTTATGCTAATTTTCATGTCAATTGGATATTATTTACCATTTGATCCATAAACTCATCTTTTATGCATTATTTTAAACAACAAAAACTTGAATTTAAACAATTGATTTTATTACCTGGCTATTAATCTTTGATCATCTTCAAATTTTGCAAACATGTAGCATATATGGAGATAATGTAATCTAACAGTAGATTTGTCAAAATTCACACCCAATTAAAAAATATCAAGTGGTGTAAAATTGCTTAAAGTCACATCAGGTGTAACTTGAACCTCTTTGAAATGGCACGCTGAAATAGGCCGGTATCAAAATATTCCGTTCCACTAAACAAACCTAAATGGAGTCCGGAAAGAAATTAATAACATTGGTTTTTTTTGTCAAAAAGTCACTTCTTTGCAGTTCCCAGTCCTTGATTTTTACTTTTTTTCCCCTCACATTTTCATTTATTGCAAGTCTAACTCTACTTCTTTTTTTTGCTACTGTAATTTAAAAAAAAAAAATTATTTTAGCTTTTATTTATAGTACTTTTAACCAAAATAATAATAATAATAATTAGATAAGTTATTAACTAGTTACTAAATAAATCCCATTGAGAACATTCGTAAAGCACTGGCCTCTGGATTTTGTTAAAGTGAAAGTGGAATCAATGTAGAATTTGCATTCTGCAGTAGTAGACTAGTAGTAGGCCAATTTTTGTACACTGTCGAAAAGCAAATAGGATTAATTTAATTGTCCTTTAGTTCTCACAAGTTTAAACATTAATTAAAATGATAGAATATAGGTATAGTTCCTTAAGTGTGGTATTTTAAGTTCTCTAATTAAAATCATGAATTCAAAAATGTAGTTATATTAGTCAATACAACCATATATAGTTAATTTTAACAGGAGAATTTAAAGAAAAACACTTAAAGGAATAGTGAAATTTTACTCAAATTGAAATTGTGTGTGGGTGGAATGAAATAAGTAGTGGTATTCTACTAATGTTAATGGAAAGGGCGTGGGAGTGAGGTAGGTGGATTAGAGTAATTTATTTATTTTCCATGTTTTGGCATTGCATGGTGGAACTGAGGAAGAGAATCATAGCCCTTTTATTAAAATGAATCGTGGCCTTTTCATATAAGTTCATCCTCTTAAAATGTACGCGCATGCCAATACAGATTAATGGTTTTGGCCACTAGATTGAATCATATTATGATATATATTAAGATCTTTCATCTGCTTAAATTTGATTAGCATTAGTTGGTAAAGCTGCTTTACTTGAATACCATATCATCTATTTTTTTTGTGACGTCCCCTTCACCTAGCTAGAAAAGTGAATAAATAAAAAAAATCAATGCCAAAAAAGAAACCATGCCTGCTGTGGCCCTAGCTGTGGGGAATGAATATAGCGCAAAAGGGCAATTAAGTATGATGAAGTAATGGAAAAAGCATTAGCATAATTGGTGAAAAAATATTTTTGTATATATATTGTGGCCGACTAAATTTTGAGTTTGAAATAAATCAAATAAGTAAAATAGTTTCACAAATGCGAATTTGTACTGATAAATATGTGGTACCATTCTTTGTAATTACAAGAGAGTGATCCTCTTATTCGATCTCCTTGAAAGATTTGTTGATTGGAATTGTGGTAATGTGATTTTGATTTGAACAACAAATATCCTTCAATTTGGTTGAAGAATGTATCGAAGATCTTCGAAACAAAATTACAATGAATCTTTGGTTACGAGCTTGTTAGAATCCTTTGTTCTTCACGTACTTCGTGTGTTCTTCGCTTGTTCTTCATCTTTGAAGGTTTGTGGTGGAAGTTCTTTGGGGCTTTAGAGGCTTGAATCTGTAAAGTTTCACTGATTTGTGGTTTCTTGAAGTTTCTAGAGACTTTTGAGCTTGATTCCAGTGAACTTTGAGATCTAGGAAGATGATTTGGATGATTTCTCTTCAATGTTCTTCATATTTGAAGGTTTGTGGTGGAAGTTCTTCGGGGCTTTGGAGGCTTGAATTCATAGAGTTTCACCAATTTGTAGTTTCTTGAAGTTTTTTGAGGCTTTTGAGCTTGATTCTAGTGACCTTTGAGATCTAGGAAGATGATTTGGATGATTTCTCTTTGAATGTTCTTCGTATTCGAAGTTGAGGTTCTTGAAGTTCCTGGAAGCTTCAGGGCTTGATTCCAGCAGAGCTTCTATACTTTTGAATCTTCTTTGATACTGCTTGTGCTCTAGATATCTTGATGTCTTCCAAGATCTCTCCCGAGATGTCTTGGTGTGTTGAAATGCCTTAGGAATGCTTCTATTTATAGGAGATTGGGGTTGGGTGAGCAAAACGTGGTGAAGTCTGATTGGTGACATGTGTCATAATATGATTGGAGGAGCTTTAAGACTTTTTCTGCAAGACACGTGGCATCTTTTGATTGACCGAAATGTCTTGATTTTCAAGGTGACACATGTCAGCACCTGATTTGACTGCTTATGTCATTACTTACATGCACTAATGTGTGATTGGTTTTTGCATGCTTTTTATGTCTTTATTTCAACGACACTTGACAAATTTCTGTTGGTTTTTGAATAGTGATAGCAAAACCTAGAAGTAGTAGGTGGCACACTGTAATTGGCCATACTTTGTGGACTTTGTAGTATGATGTGTCAACTTATGATAGGTTGGGAATTTTTGCTCTCTACAAATGCTCCTTTGAGACTCGTTCACGCACACAGTTTCGGAGTGTGGTGAGGGAATGAGTCTCGAAAATTGATTTTGACACTTGACTCTTCAAGTGAAGTAGTTGAAGATGGGGAAGCTTTCAGCAGGATGAAGTAATTTCAGAAGAGTAAACCCACCCAAATGAAAGGTTTTGATGAGACCGAAAAGTGGTCAACAAGTAGTTGAATGTACCTGCGTGACTGAGCCTTCTCAACATAGGTTAAGTTGAAGTAATTTCAAAAGAGTGTTCCATGGTATTTGAAATGGGTTAGTGAGGCTGAAAGTTATTTGCCAGTAGTTGGATGTACTTGCGGGATTGAATCATTTCAACAAAGGTTAAGCTGAGGTAATTTCAGAAAAGCTTCCCATGGTATTTAGAATGGGTCAGTGGGGCAAAAAGTTATTTGCAAGTAGCTTGATGTACTTGCGTGACTAAATCATTTTAGCAGAGGTTAAGCTAAGGTAATTTCAGAAGAGTATTTTGGATTGTTGGTGGCAATTATAGGGTGTAGAAGATGGTGATGAGGCAAGGATGTTGGCTGGGTACAACATGTAGAGCTATGGGGCTAGCCACGCACTTTTAGGAAGTCTAAGCGAAGTAATTTCAGAAGAATATACTTTAGATTATGGAAAGGACATATGGGAAAGTGGTTGAGTGTGCATGTGTTATTGTATCACTTAGGTTAAGTTGGGAAAGTGGTGGTTGTGAAGAAGACGAAGATGAAGTGGAGATGGTGAATGTGTGAAACATATGACACCATGGAGTTGGCCCTGTATGTCAAGGAATTTCTTGGTGTAGATGTTTCTGGGGAGTATATTTTGGAATATGGGACTGATCGTATACTAAGCGAAGTCCAGTAGCAAGTTGTAGAATGTGCTTGTGTGATGGGACCATGCCGACGAAGGTTAAGTTGAAGTAATTTCAGAAGAGTACTTTCTGAAATACTTCAAGTATAATTTAAGTTGGAGTAATTCCAAAAAGATGTGTTTTGAAGTACCAGCAACGATGATCTTTGTGTCCCGAGCTAGTGGCAACATGGAATGTGGCTTTGGTGGAAACACATCTTTGATTGACCAACACTAGAGGCTAATAATTGTGGAGGACCCAGACTAAACCATGCTGCCAATTTTTGATGAGCTGGGATCTTGGAGTTTGCTGTAGTGTTGGATGGGAGAAAATTTGTAGGATGCCCTAACACCTTTACAACCCCTATATAATGGCACTTGTTGAAAGATATAAACAAAGTCGGGGAGGTTGGTTGAGACAGATGAGTTAATGATTCTGCAGTATGTTGGAAAAGCCCAGAAAATGAAAGATAGAGCTAACTTGTGATCTTGGTTTTAGAAACCAGCCAAGTTGCTATTTGTTCTGAACTTTTGTTTTTGCTGTAAGACCAAACAACTTGAGAAGGACTATGTAGTTCTCAAAGCAGTTAGGAAGTTCCTTAAGCTAGGGTATGGGTGATTTAGTTGGACTTGGATCTCCTAGCTAGGTAGATTTGAGACTACAAGGAACAATGATGTGGGCTATGTTATGTGAAATTGTATGGACAAATGCGGTCGTTAAGTGGAGAAACAAAGCTTGTTTGGATCTCAAGACTACAATGATGTTGTGAGGAGGGTTTCTCCTGAACCATGAGAAGGTTGAGTTCAAGCTGATTATGAAGCAATATTGGTTGCTAGGTATTGAGAATGATGAAGTTATAGTGAGAAATGGCTATGAGAAGGAGGATTTGAAAATTTGAAAGAAGCAAATCTTTATTTCATGATTTAATGTGTTTTTCTTGATGAGCTTAAATGAATTCAAACCTTCTATTTATAGTGGAGAGATGAAGAACGGTGGATGGGTATGTTAGATGAGAATGGTGGATGAGAATTTTCTGTGGCAAGGGCAGATGAGAATGGTAGGCATCGAACAGGAATGGTAGGTGGGAGACTAATAGGCATTGAACGGGAATGGTAGGTTGAATTGGTGACCCAATGTAACTTTAAGTTTAGGATACACTTGTAAGAGTTCACTGTTCTTTGAAAGGGAAGCCTTGATGAAGTCGAAGGATAACCCTGAAGGAATCCAGACTAAATGGATGAATCTCAAAATCGCGTATGGGTGGTTTCCAAGTCCTAAATAAATAAGTGGATTTCAAAATCAGAATCTTCACAAAAAACCGAGTGGGACAAGCTTTGCTCGGACATCTTGATTCTTGGTCAAAGTTCACATCAAAGCCAATAGTTGCAGAATCACACTATTTGAGCAATTTTAGATATTCAAATGAAGAAATAGACCCCAAAATCGGAATCTACATGAAAAACTGAGCAAGACAAGTTTGGCTTGAAAATTTTGACTTTTGGTCTACTTCAACATGAAAGTCAACTATCTTGGAATCAAGCCATTTGCGCAATTTTAGAGTCTCAAATGAAGGAATAGACTCCAAAATCAAAATGTACACAAAAAATTGAGCAAGACTGGTCCTTAAAAATGTTAACTTTTGGTCAAGATTTATGTAAAAGTCAACTTTCTAGAAATTAGACGCTTGTGCAATTTCTGAGTTTCGAATGAAGAAACGGATCCTAAAATTGGAATGTACTCGAAAAACCGAATGGGATAGGTCCAGTTTAAAAATTTTTACTTTTTGGTCAAAGTCAAAGGTCCGATTTGGTTAAAACTTTTTTTTTTTTTTTTTGCAGGTGGATTGAATCTGGGTCAAAGCTTTTGGTCGGATCTTGGACAAACAGCTTAAACCGAATAGTGAAGGATGACATCATCCTTGATGTCAGATGCCTGCTGGCGTGTGGAAGCACATGAGATTTTTACTGCACATGTGAGCGTGTGAAGAACTGTGGAGGTGCATGGCAGCGCGTGAGTGTTGACGGTGGTGTGTGGGAGCACGTGTTCATTGAGGTAGCATTTCTTGGAGCTTCTGGAGGCGCGTGGCAGCAAGTGACAGTGTTTTTGGACTTGGAATTTTTAGGTTTTGTAGAGCAAAGGGCGTAGAATCTCTTGGTATGGCATGTTTTTTTTTTTTTAATTGTGAGCATAATTGAACATTTTTGAAGGACTTTGCCGCTAGTCATTGTGAGTTTGTGGCTATGCGTGGGAGCACATTTTAGCTCCGTTGAGATTGATTTTCCTGGGTTTTTTGGATCGAAGTATGTTTAAGATCCCCGTTAGGTAAGTTTTGTGAAATGATGTATGCATTTTCACAAATCTAAAAGAAAAGGCCGTGGGTAACAATTTGTTTGTATTGGACTGTTGTGGCTTTTCTGTTCTTTTTGCAGCGGTTGCTCTGACAAGGAGGTGCCAGAGTTTAGACTTGTGGGTCATGAGCAGACATGGCAAAACAGGTCAGAATTTTCTGACCCGACCCGACCCGACTCGAAAAATACTTGATCCGAACCCGATTTTTTTGACCTAAAGCAAAAACAGGTTGACCCGTGACCCAACCCGTGTTTTTTGCTGGTCAACCCGACCCGACCTGCGACCCGACCCGAACCCAAACCATTTTTTTAAAACTATATTTTTTTTTTGGTAAAAAAATAGTGAAATTAAGACAATATTGGTTTAATTATTTATTGTGAGCTTTAAGGAAACAATTGATACGTCTACATAACTGCATGCAAATTAATTGAAAGATAAATGGTTGAGTATTC
Source organism: Quercus lobata (assembly GCF_001633185.2). Classification (NCBI taxonomy): domain Eukaryota; kingdom Viridiplantae; phylum Streptophyta; class Magnoliopsida; order Fagales; family Fagaceae; genus Quercus; species Quercus lobata. The sequence goes on from NC_044907.1 coordinate 64,055,811, forward strand.
TGTAATAAGTAAAGATTTTTAGATATCAAATAGCAAAGTACATGCCAAGATGATCTGGTTATAGTAGAGTTAAAAATAGATTTAAAATTGTAGACATGTGTGAGATAAATTCACAAGTGTGAAAATAGTATAGCCAAAGTATCAAATTAGCATAAATTGTGAATGCTTAAACCTATTTTTTAACAATTTATGTTCAAAATAAACGGCTTTTCAAAATAAATTATGATATTTCCTAGAATGTGTGCTGCTTAACAATGATATGATCTTCATAAAAGATACCATATATAAATAAGTAAGCAATCAAACTTTAATGTATATCTCAAATTGAAATAGAGTGCCAACCACAATTGATAATACATTATAAAATTAATTTTCAAAATTGTAACTTTCTTATATGTTTTTATTTTTTATCAAATGAGTTATCCAATAAGTCATTTGTAATTTTTTTTTTTTTTTTGAATGTTGATATTGTGTAAAAATAAAACTTGTGTATTTGTTTTACTTATCTTTGTGTTATTTTGTTTTAGATAGTAATGTTAGGATTTGTATAATTTTAAAATTATTGAATAAGTATTAATATGTTTAACTGAGTTCATTCTTGATATAAGTGGTGAATTCAAAATAATGCATTTTACATCAAGTAATACGTTGCAGAACTTTCCAAATACATATTTTTTTCTTTATATATATATATATATATATAAAATCATGTGAAAAATATGACCCGACCCAATCCGACCCGACCCGACCCGCAACCCGATTGACCCGAACCCGTTTGTAACCCTCTAAAAATGACCTGTTTGACCTGTGACCCATTTGACCCGCAACCCGATTGACCTGACCCGCCTGTTTTGCCATGTCTAGTTGTGAGGTAGGTGATGAGCCTTCTAATTTTTCAGTCTTGCTTTAACCACCTTTTCTCATCTTCAAAATTTGGTGCAAAATTCTTTGATTTTGAGTGCATTTGAGTTTGCAAAATTTGACTTTTAACTTCAATTGTTTTCACATTTTTGAAATGTGAACAAGATTTTTTTTTTTTTTTTTTTTTTTTTTCACTGGCTGGCTGTTGGAACCATTTGAAGGATTGTTGACTTTCTTTATTTTTCTTGCCAACTACTTTAGTAGAAGTTCTCTATATAAGGGTTTGTGAAATTGGCTTCGTCCATTACTTAGGCATTTTTAGCCTTTAGCCTTCTTCTCAAGCTTTTAAGATTTTTTTTTTCATGTTTCTCATTTCTTTGTACTTGTTGGCTAGAAATTGATGCTTTCTCTCTTTGTCGATATATATATATATATATATATATATTTTTTAGTTTAGACGTGCCATGAAATTTTCTTCAGACAAGTTTTTTTGTTGTTCCTGGTTTTTGTTTTATAGCATGCACTCCTTGTTCTTTAGGCTTTAACGTCAAGCTTTACATCAGGGTTCTTACAGTGATGTTTGTCTCCATATTATCGCATTCTTGCCTTGCAACAACAATCTCTTAGCAACATCCATCCTTGATGTTCTTATAGCGGTAGTCATCTAGGCAACAATGTTATCACTTGTGTTCATGATACAATTATGCTATTACTAGTACTTGACTTTGAAGTTGTACTGGCCTTTATCTTGGCAATTTAAGCAATACTAGCACTGGTCATTGCAATGGAACCATGCTAGCACTTGTTTTTGCATGAAGGTGTTCCACACTTGTGTTTGCAATGTAGCCACACCAATTGTTCTTATCATGAAGCATCACCATTACTTTGTCTAATGAAGCAATACTAGCACTTGTCTTTGTAATGAAACCTTTTCAACATGAAGCCATGTCAACACTTCATTTGTACTGAAACCACGCTAACATTCATGTTTGCCATGAAGCCACACCAACACTTTATTTGCACTGAAGCTATGCCAATATTTGTCTTTGCCATGACACCGCATCAACACTCCATTTGCATTGAAGTCGTACCAACATTGGCTTTTTATAATGAAGTCATATTAGCACCAATTTTCAGAGGAAATATGGTTCGAACATCATAGGTGCAAAGCGACGTAGCCCAGACTTTAAAGATGTTAGAATATGCCTCCAAAAATTTGACATTGCACGAACATGCCCTTAGAGGAGAGATGACACAACACCAACTTTAGATACATAATCTTTTATCATTTTGGAGGAAGGTGACGTTGTCCAAATTTCAGAGACATGATGTGAAACAATACCACTCAAAAGGGAGATGATGCGGTTCAAATTTCAAAGCTGTGAAGTGGCACAACCTAGAAAAGAGACAATGTAGCCTAGAATTGAAAGGTACAAGAAGATGCTCCTAGGTGATATGTGATGCAAAAACATACTTCAGAGATGTGGGAGGATGTCTGCAAAAGATGGACAATGCTATGTAGACTTCATTCCTTGCAAAAGAGGTTGAAGATTTTATCTTACTCCATAACGAAGAATCAACTTATATTTATCATTATTTCAAGAAAAGCTGAGTAACACCAATTCTTTGTAGTTGTCATTCTATACCACAATGATCTTTAAGCATCATATAGTGAGCAATTGGCTGATCTTAAGCAACACCTTGCCAAACAAAGGGTTCTTGAAAGCATGTTGATGGCCTATGGGGAAACCCTTGAATCTAGACTGGCAATCCTTTTTCTTTTTCATGTGACTGAACTTAGTGAAAAGTACTAAATTTTCTACATACCCTGGAGAGGGATCAAGTCATTACATGGTTCAGCAGATTTTTTTTTTAATAATTTTTTTTGTTTTTTTTTTTTTTTTTTTTTTTTTTTTTTTTTTTTCTTACAAAAAAAAAAATGAGGGCTCATGTGTGTAGTCCTCGCCGTATGCCCCACGGTATTTCATGGGTACCAATTGTGATAATCTAATTGAATTCAAGACCTTAGTCTCAAGGGTGACAAAGGCATCCAACTACTACGCCACACTCGCAAATGGTGACATAAAGTGGGGTTTATTTCTCTTTATTTGCACACCTTCAAAGATAATGGGAAGACATTATGTACCCTTGTAGCATTGCAATGGGCAGTTTAAACTCTTACCAAGGAGCGATCCTCAATTTTCAAGCGTAGAAGTGTTGCAAGAACTTCCCATTGATAGGGATGATCCTTGCATCATTATTGTCAATTAACATGTATGCTCCAATGGTGTTTACCCCCTGCTTGAAAGTTAGAAGTACATCACAAGCAACAGTCACATGGTTTGACTTGATAACTTCATCAAAGTCTAGATCAATCTTGTTTTCTTTGGCAAGCTTCATGATTTGTTCTTTGAAGACGAAGCATTTTTGGATTGGGTGGCCAATGATGTGATGATATTTGCAGTAGTTAGTGTCATCAACTTTCCCCATGTCTTCTAGTTGCTTGCATTCTGGCAGTTCAATCAACTTCAATTGTAGTAGTTGTTTTAAGATGTTCAGCACATATTCATTAGGGAATGGATATACTTTTTGCTCATGTTCCTTAAAAGTCGGATGATGCACCTCGTTCTTTTGCCATCCTTCAAGCCATTTTTCATTTGCTTTTGCTCCTCGTCTTGGAACCTTAACTACGGTAGTGTTAACAGTCACTAGGTCTTTAAGATTGACTTTTGCATTCCTGTCATTCCTCCTTACTTCCTTCCTTTCTTTCCTTTCCTCAAGTATGAGAGGTTTGGTATTTCTGTGGCTAGCAATGGTTAGCTTCATGTCGTGTGTGTGAGTTGCTAACTCTTCAAATGTTCGAGGCTTTATCCTTTAAAGGATGTAAAGAAGTCCCTAATGCATGCCTTGGATGCACATCTCTATAGTAGATATTTCAAAAAGTATGTCCTTGCAATCCAAACTCAAAGAACGCCATCGATTGATATAATCGACCACCGGCTCATTTTCCTATTGTTTGGTATTAGTAAACTCCATCGTGCTCACTATTCAATGCGTTCTATAGAATCGGTCAAGAAACTCTCTTTCAAGTTGTTCCCAACTGTTGATTGACTCAGGTTCTATGTTTGTATACCAATCAAAGGCATTCCCTTTGAGTGAATGGTCAAATTTTTTTACAAGGAGGCCTTCTTGAGTCCCTACGTTCTCACAAGTTTCTATGAAGTGAGCAATGTGTTGTTTAGGGTTTCCTTTGCCATCAACTTGCAAGAACTTGGGGGGTTGATACCCATTTGGATTTCTCATGTTGTCAATGCGCTTTGTGTAGGGTTTTGAAAATGTGAGAGAACTTGTAGAAGAACCTCCATATTTTGCTCGAATGGTATTTATTATCATATCTTGCAATTGTTGGACTGACAACAAAGCAACCAAAGTAGATTGTTCTCGCCGGGGAGTGTTTTCAATTTCTCTCCCTTTGTCATCCTTCGTAGATGTGAAGTCGGATGGGAATTTATGACCATGGCTTGATTCACCAAGATCTTGTACTTCGAGTTTATTCATTAGATTTTCAATTTGGAGGTCCTTATCTTCAAGTGCTTTTGTGAGAAGAACAACCCTTTGTTCCATTTCAGCCATCTTTTCTTCCATGGCAGAGGTGTTAGTCATCATGACTGACACAACTTAAGATGATGGAGAAGAAAGTGGTTTGAAGTAAGCACATGAAATCTCATCTTTTGGGTTCCCTGCGGTGGGAGAGAAATCATGCGACCAACTTCTTGTGAAGGAAGAAAGGGATTTGCCCCCATACTCGAGGAGTTTCAAGGTAGAGATGTCCTTGTTGATGACTTTGTTTCTTGCAAGAGGGTCTAAGGAGATGATTGTTTGGACCTTGGATTCCTTAGTTGATTGAGATTGAAGTTGATTGTTTGCTTTAGGTTGGCTGCGATTGATTACACCAATGTAGTTGTTGGTGGTAGCCGTACCAAGTCTAATTGAAGTAGCTATTGTTGAAGCTTGAATGTTCTTACTAGAGGCCATTGAAGTTGGTAGCAAGATGATGAAGATTTCTTTCTTTGAAGGAGAATGAGATGAGAGGCAGAGATGTCCCATCGGGCATGCCAGAAGTTGTGAATTGTTGGGTTAAGATAGCTTGATCCTGGTTAATTAATTCAATTACTTAATTTGATTAATTAAGTTCAATTGCATGCAAATCGTGAAGGCATCAACAAATCACCAAAAATACTAAGTGCAGCGGAAAATAAATTGAACACGGTAACTTGTTGACAAATGGGGAAAACCTCGCAAGGCAAAAACCCCACCGGGTGATTTTAAGGTCACTACTCCAAAGAATCCACTAATCAAAAATCAAGTGATTACAATTATAAGGAATCTTACCAAATACCTTTGGCCTATCTTGAAATACCAACCTACATTTGAACCTTTGCTCCAATACCCAATTAGACTTGATCTTGTAGTAGCCTTCTTTCCCTTGATGCATAAACCTCTAATTTGTGACTAACCCTTTGCAAAGATCCCAAGTACGTTACTAACTCCAACAGCTTGAACAGATGTTGTTGGTTGCAAAGTTTTTCAATTCATTAACAATGAAGATCTAGAAGCACTTGGTTACAAAACCTTATGTCATACAAAAACAGTAGCTTCACACAGAGAATATAAGTCTCTTGGTCTCTGTATCCATGTGTGACAGCCTTTAAAATAAGCCTTATATATGTCTAGGGTTGTGAGAAAAGAAACCCCAAACAAATATACAAGATTAGGCCGAATTTCATATCTAGAAATTCTGAAATCGTAATTTGCGATAGATCAAGTTACTATCGAGCTTCACATTAAGTCTCGATAGCAGACATTTGTCTAGCTATCTGTCGAGACTTAATGAATAGCTTTTTTTCACTTGTTTCTTGGATCAATCTTCATCTCTTTAATACTTGAATTGAACAACATGTTTCTTAAATTACTAAACTCATCTTAGATATACCCAATTACTAGTAAAGTGAATTTTGTCAAAGGATTAGCAAATTACAACAAAATATAACCCTAACAATCTCCCATTTTGGCAATCCGTGACAAAAACACAAAAAGCGATTATGAGAGAAGTCTAACACAACTGTCTCATAATACAAAACTACATAAGTCTAACCCTAACATGAACTCTTGAAAAACTTTGGAAGAAGAGAGATCATGGCATGGTAGACTTGCAACATGTCTTAACTGAAACACTTAAACAAGATTCTTCAAGGCGTTAAGTGTGAAACATAAACAAGTTGTATACAAGAAGAAACATGTGCATAAAAATAGAAAAGAAACAACAAATGTGATACAAAGGTGAAGAAAACATAAATCATCTCATATATATATATATATATATATATATCGAGGAATACAATGTATGTAATAAAAATGGTCACAAAACCATGGTACATGTATTGGGAAAGAATACATCAAAACCTCACTACATCCCTCAAAAACACTAAAAACTATTCTCCCCCTGTTTAGTATGTCTTATGCTAGCTCTCCCTTTAACCCCTAGACTACTCTCATCTACAAAACTACTTCCCCTTTTTGTCACAAGTGACAAAGGGTGTATCACTAAGAGGTCGTCATCTCATCGTCATACTTTGAGCTAGAAGCATCATCATCATCATTTCCACCATTCGAAGAAGAGGACTCCTCAGCAAGCTCTAGTGAAGGTAAGGGCGCAAAACCACCAAGTCGAGACTGGCGGTAAGCGATACTACTGATTCTGGTGTTCATCTGACACATTTTATCGATTAGATGGTCTAGATGACTACCAAAATTAGCACGCATGTGATGAAACTGCTCCGTGATATCAGCAAGGGAGATAATGGCTCGAGAAGAGGAAGAGAGGGCAGAGGATGAAGAAGGTCGAGAGGAAGGAGTTGTAGGATTTGCTAGGACTGTATCGGAAGGCTCTACCCATGGCGGCTTTGCAGCAAGCTGCGTTGCACTACGCCAAATAGACTTCTTACTAATGGCACCCATGACGTAGAAGTGATGAGAGGGAGGGATAGTGACGTACAGGTGTGTGAGGAAACACATGATAGCCGTAGGAAAGATGAGCTTATCACGTGTAGTCGTGTTGCGATAGCAATCTATAATAGATTCTACCATATGTGAAGGAAAGAGTATAGAGAGACTTTCCATAAGGGAAAGAAAACAATGAGCACAAGGCTCGGTGACAGTGTTATAGTGAGATTGTGGAGTGAGTACAAAGGTCATCACTATATTAGGTAATTATGGTCCTTTAGTGAACTTGGTTGTGGAGAAATTAAGGGTACCTCCCCACAACATGGTCTTCTCACCGAAGAGTAAGGCCAACTCATCTCTAGAATTGGAAAAGAGACGAGGATGACTAGGGTAATTTGGATGATCCACCTTAGGGACATGTAGTACCTCAAAAATTAAGTTCAGGGTAATTACGATACATGTACCATGAAATACTATAGTAAACCAAGGCACAAAGGTATCGATGGCGTGCATATTGGAGTAAAACTTTTGTATGAACACATTGGAACACCTCGAGGGTTTCTCACAAAGAGAAGCCCATCCCCGAGAGCTAATAGCATCGCGTAAAGGAGTGTCTAGGAAATCAAACAGAATGACCTAGCATTCCAAATGAATCGTCCAGTTAGAAAATTTCTCAAATTAATCACTATGTGCCTTCTCATCACGAAACCTAATAGAATCAGGAGGAAAAGAAGAAGATGAAGAACCATGACGAATCGGGTTTTTAGAAGGAATAGAATTTTTGGGTGCCACGATAAGGAGACTAAACAATAGAGACAGAGAGAAGAATAGAAGCATAGTAAAAACTTTAAGGCATAGGAAAGAAGAAAGAACGTGTAGTGCATGAAGTTGCGTGAACATGTGACATGCAAAAATAAATTGCATCATGGACAAAAACCCAATCCAACCTAATAGCACTTATAAGATATAATCAAACACACAATTCTAGAATGCATGAAATAGAGTTATAATGAACTTAGAATGCAATGCATGATCATATGAGTTCATTTTAACAACACCCAACCCAAAAATTTTGACAAAATCATAAAAACCCCAAAACTTTCCCAAAAAATGGAAACTTAGGAAGAGATAAAGAACACTTACCAAGTGAGGGAGACTTGGATTAGGCCGAAAAAATGATAGGAGTGATTTTGGTGAGAAAGAGGGTTTTAGGTCACGAGAGAAGAGAGAGATTGAAATATATGAGAAATTTCAAAACCAGGTCGAACCTCAAACTATATATAGAAAACGTAGCTCGATAGATCGAGGAGGTATCAAGCTTCTATCGAGAACAGAAGATCAATGGATCGAGAGGTATCGAGGAGGTGCCAATGGCAAAAAAATCTCGATAGATCAAGGAAGGTATTGAGAAGCTATCAAGTCGATAGAAACCCCAAAGAATTTGGCTCGATGGATCAAGCTATCTATCGAGAGGTATCGAGAAAAACCCATAAACATCGATAGAAAGGCTTGTATCGAGGAGGTGTCGAGCAGGTATCGAGGTATCTATCGAGAGCCCTGAAAAAGAGATTTTGAGGAGGAGAAACAACACAAGATGAATGCAAACAAGATAACCATCAAAGCAAGTATTCAAAGGGCAAGTGTTGATACCGTATTTTGTCTGCTCTCGATTTGCGTGTCGGACCCCGAAAAATCAAAAAATATTATTTTCTCTCCATGGGGCTGCGAGAGAACATCCAGAATGATGTGGTGTAACCTATTCGGACACAGGAGCACCCAAAGTGCCTTTTCAGCCAAAATGACCAAAAACGCCCCTAGTCAACCCTAGGTTGACCAAAAGTCAAACAAAGTCAAAATCCCCTCAAAACCCGAGCTTTTCAAATATTTTTGGCAACTTTGACTAAGTTTGACCAAGTTTGACCTGGAGTTGACTTTCGGCGGGCCCCAGAAACCATAATTTTGATTCGGCTGTCAGAATGGATTGAAACCAACTCAATTGTGAAGATTATAAAATTTTCAGTCCAACGACTATTCATGGGTCTAAATTGGAGTTAGAACGGCTAAGATATCATGAAAACCGAGTTAACGCATCGATCGATGCAATACTAACTTCCAGGAGTCATGAATTTTGATCTGACTGTTGGATTTTCAAGTTCCATACCTATTTAGAATCAGGAAGTCAGGATCTTTTTAGGGGTATATAAATCAACTTGATTAGAGGCCTTTTGAAGGGGGTGGCCCTTGTAGGGCCACTGCCTCAAAAAACGTGTCGGGGCTATAAAAGGCCCCAGGAACCTCCAGACCAAAAAAAAAAAAAGAAAAAAAAAAAGAAAAAGAAGAAAAAGAGAGACTTTCCTGGGTCTTGCTTTCTACCTGGATGAATTCTGAATTTTTCTCCTTTCTTCCAAATACAAAAAACACATCAAAGCCGCTTGATTCTTCCTTCTTCTCCAAAAATACAAGGTATTGTTCTTATACCCGATCTTCTTCTCCTTGGTTCTACACTTTGGATTTGGGGTTTAGGGGTGTGGATGTAGCTTTTTAGCTACTATCCACACCCCTAACTCTCTAAATCTTTCCCTAGCATTTATCTTGCTCTTTTTGCTTTGATAATATGATTTATTGCCTTATCTAGCATGTTTCTTGCTTTACCTTGCTTCTAGCATGTTCTTAGCTTATTTCCATATGCTTCCATGTTTGTTCATGTGTTAGTTGCCTTTTCTACATGTTTTATGCTTTATGTCATGCTTTAGATGGTTAGATATTTTCTTTCCCATGTGTTGATGTTTGGGTCTACACGCTCACATGCTTGATATTATGTCTCCGGCTATGCCTTTCTTAGATCAATATGTTTATATGCATGTTCTATGCTCCTATGCCTATGTTTATGCCTTCACATGCTTGTATGCTTGGATTTGTGTTCTTCCATGCTTTTATACTTACTTCCACATGCTTAGATGTACATTCACATGCCTAGATCGATGTTCTGTACATGCTTTATGCCATTATCTCTGTGCTTAGATGCGCTATGTCATGTTTATGTGCATGGGCCTAGACCTTGTTTGTCATGCCATGTGCTATTGTAGCCCTTTTGTTCCTTTTATCCCATTTTCTTGTGTTTTGGCCTAATGGTTAGGACCTGATCTAGACCCTATGGTCTTTGTCATCGTCCATACACTAAGGCCCACATCAAAGGGTTTGGATCATCCAATTTGCATGTTTATGCTTGCTTGCTTCCATGCTTTATGCTTGTGTTAGCCTTTCTAGTTCTAGGTTTTGCCATGTTTGGTGCCTACCATGTGCTTGATCTTGTTTGGTTATATCTGATGCCTATGAGGCCTTGTTTGGGTGTGACCCTTCACTTTTCCACTCCGTGCAACGTTATGCTTACCATGCTTGATTTGTTCACCTCCCAAAAATAAGAGGCACACCCCATCATTGCCACATCAATATCCATGAGCCTGCACTCGCAAGAGACAATGGAGAGATCACTAAGTCGAGGGATATGTTGGATACCCCCGAACTGCCATATGGCCATGCCCAAAAAGTACCCTGTGCACCCTCAGATACCCACCAGGGGAATGCTAAGTAAACCGATGCAATGGGTCTGCCCCTACCATCTGGTAATTCCTCACCTGACCCTCAAGGTTCAATATGTGGGACTCAAACTGCACAAGTACCTCAGCCAACCCTCAGTATCCCCAGAAAAAGGAAGATCAAGAACTATAGTAGCCCAAACTATACTCCTACTCGCAAAGCCCTCAGGCTGATCCCTGGTAATAAAACTCAGGTGGCTACAGAACCATAGCTGAAATAGACGAATACAGAAACCTAGCCTACCCCTACCAGTCTCTCGACATAAAGACAAGGACCTAATGGTCTCAGAAAGTATAGCAGGAATGAAAGAGGTATCATGAGGTAGGGCACTTACTAAAAGGAGAACGACAAAGCTGACAACTCCTGACAATGAAGGAAACAACACCGCACCAAAGAAGGCCACCAGGAAGGCCTAAAGTCATCTCAGTAGCCAACAGGACACTCCAATGGATGGAACCGATCATATAGAAAATTGAAGGACATGCTCCCTCCAATCCCACTGCCATACCAAGTCAGTGCCTCCACAACGGACCTCTTTAAGCGCAACAAATCAGTGAGTCTCTTACGGTAGCGTGGCCGCACTAATGGAACAAAAATAGTGCTTAGAGGGGTAGAAAGAGAAAGAAAATGATCATACTCCTCCAAGGAGGGAACCAAATCTCCAATGGTGATACATCTCAAGACGGGATTCCAAGAAGAAGTAATGACCTCCAACAAATGCCAATCTAGTGTGGTGTGAAGAAGAGTAGTGGCATCTCCCGGAAGTTGCTGGATGAATGCTCGGTCACTGCAAGAAAAGGAGCTTAACCACCTCCTAAGCTTCTTCTCATAGTAAGACTCCCTCTCAAGCTCGACTAAAGTGTCGTAGGAGTGAGGACCAAGAGCATCCATGAACGATTCCTGCTAAATCTAATGATCTGCTAAGAATCTATGCAAAAAATGATGAAAAATAGTGTTTTCTACACGTTCTGGGTGAAGAAAAGAGTAGAAGAAGACCCTAGAAAATCACAGACCAAAATGAGCTAAAACTGGGTTGAACCCAACCTTTTATGCATGAAAACCGAGGCAGTGCACCTTGTAGGGCTGTCAGTGCACCTACAAGGGCCGCCAATCCTTAGGACATGTGCCAAGGTTTTTCAACCCCTAGGCATAAACCCCCATGTATTTTGACCACTACTCCTCTGTTTGGGATTTTTTTGACTGCCTTAGAGTAAAGATTCCTTTGTTTCAGCATCCACCGTAGTGCACGGCTAGCCCGACAATGAACCGGATTGTCAGAAACTTTCTCTCATCCAACCGAGACTGCCAAAATCCTACATTGGAGCAGTTTATCTTTGTGCATCTTGTTTAGCACTTTTAGAAATCTTGAACCTCATTTTTCTAGGCCTGGTTCACCCGGTTCAAGGGTCGGTTCAGCCCTGGTAATCCGAGTTCACAACAGATTGACACTAGAGCCTGTTCTCAGCCGTGCGATAGCTTTTTTAGCTTATTTTGGGAATGGAGGGATTCATTTCCCATAAGGTCACCCGAAGAAACCTGTCTTTGAATTGATAGTTGGCCCGGGCGATAACAGGAGCAATTAGTGCATACTGCCTCATGGCGTGTCTAAGGAGATTTTGTTCAAAATGTCATTCATTACTAGCATTTGGTATGGTCTATGAAGTCGAGGCCATTTTCAGCCAATCTGCAGGCTTGGAACCCTGCAAAACCCTAAACTGGGGCAGTTTATTTTGCGCAGTTCCCTCCTCCTTGTCCAATATAAAAGAATGGGTCCGTCTCGCTGAGGATGTGTCCTTCATGTCAAGAATCACATGAAACCCTAAATTGGGACAGTTTATTTCACACGGTCTCTCCATTCTCTCTCCCCCCAACAAGACGATCATTGTCAAAATCCACTGATAAACTCGTGAAACTACGGTGCAATACATACAGAATCTATGATGAAAATTCGATAGTGCATACATACAGCAATAGCCCTTTGAAAGGCGACACCCAGAATTATACATGTAAGTCCAACCCAGAGGCATTGTTTCATGCATATAGCAGTAACCCTTTGAAAGGTGACATCTAGAATCATACATGTAAGTCCTACCTAAAGGCATTGTTTCTTGCATACATTAGCAGCCCTTTTAAAGGTGACATCCAGAATTGTACATGTAAGTCCTACCTAGAGGCATTGTTTCTTACACACATTAGTAACCTTCTTAAAGTCAATTTCTAGAATCATACAAGCAAAACCTACCTAAAGGCATTGTTTCTTGCATACATTAGCAGCCCTTTTAAAGGCGACATCCAGAGTTATGCATGTGAGTCCCAGAGGCATTGTTTTTCACATACGTCAGCAGCCCTCTCAAAGGTGATTTTTCTACGATGATACAGTAGCCATTTCAAAGGCAATTTTCTAGCATTATGCATGTAATTCCTACCTAGAGGCATTGCTTCTCACACACGTCAGCAGTCCTCTTAAAGGCACTTATTCTATGGTGATACATTAGCCCTCTCAAAGGCGATTTCCTAGAATTATGCATGTAAGCCCTGCCAAAAGGCATTGCTTCTCACATATGTCTACAACCCTCTTAAAGGTGATTTATCTAGAGTTATACATATAAGTCCTAACCAGAGGCATTGTCTTTCATATACATCAACAGCCCTCTGAAAGGCGACTTCCTAGACCTTTGCATGTAAGTCTTAATAAGAGGCATTGTTTTTTTCACATATATCAGCAGTCCTCTCAAAGGAAATTTTTCTAAAGTCATACATCAACCCTCTCAAAGGTAGTTTCTAGAATCATACATGTAAGTCCTAACAAGAGACATTGTTTCATACATACACCATGAAGCTACAAAGAGATAATGCCATACATCAAGGCCCATTGTGGGGCAATATAATACGCATATGTCCAGGCCTATCAAGAGGCAGTACATAATATACATACACAACTGGCCCACCATGGGGCGATGTTTACAAGATACATGAAGAATACATACATGCCCATGTAGGGGCTGCATCATGCTACAACAAGAAAGCTAACCCTATTGGGAATCATTATCCCTAAAGGAGTCAACAGTCTCATCATCAGAAGAAGAGTCCCCATAGGATGTAGCATAAACAGTGGCCTTCCCCTGGTCTCCTTTGGAACTCGTCCTTCATAACATAATCTGCAAACAGCAAGAAATCCAAGCATAATTGGTAAGCCTATAAGTCAAATGGCAACACAAGTGGACTAAAACTATTTTTAAAACGTGCAGGTTTATACCCAGCACACAGTTACAAAGGACACAAATTGGGATAGCTGTTCAGATATCCTCTATTCCTACCTAGCCTAAGACCAAGACTGCTATTCAGATATCCACTGTTTTTACTTGGCAAAAATTAGGACTGCTATTCAGATATCCTTTATTTCTACCTGACATAAATCGAGATTGTTGTTCAGAAACCTCTATTCCTACCTGGCCTAAGACCAAGACAGCTATTTGGATATCCTCTGTTTCTACTTGGCAAAGACCAAGGCTGCTATTCAGATATCCTTTGTTTCTACTTAGCAAAGACCAAGACTGCTATTCGATATCCTTTGTTTCTATTTGGCAACAATCAGGACTGTAATTCAGATATCCTTTACTTCTACTTGACACAAATCGGGATTGCTATTCAGATATCCTCTGTTTTTACCTGACACCAATCGGGACTGCTGTTCAGATATCCTCTGTTCCTACCCGGCCTAAGACTAAGACAACTATTCAGATATCCTCTGTTTCTACTTGTCAAAAATCAGGACCGCTATTCAAATATCCTCTGTTTCTGCTTGATATTCATTGAGACTGCTATTCAGATATCCTTTGTCTCTACCTAGATCCCCCAAATTCAGAGGCTAACTAGCAGCCGTGTCGTACATCTCACCATCCTATAATCACGAAGTTCTTAAGTTCCGAATCACCAGGTAAGTCCCCTTACTTTTGCCTAGCATTTTATTTTCTACATCCATACCATCCAGCATTTGCATGTTTTTCTGCCTAGCCAAAAAAAAAAAAAAAAAACTTTTCCTTTCCCGAGCTTAGAGATAGGTCCAGAAAATGTTTCAAAAGCAACTGCAGCAAATCGGTCCAGTCAGGTAAAATCCGGTCTCGATCTGTGAGTAGTCTCCACACGCAAATTGGGGGCGACAAAATTTGAAATCAAGTTCTTTATCCGACACCTCTCATTGCACTCGAGATGTTTAATAAAGAAGGGGCAGTTGTTGATATCGTATTTTGTCCGCCCCAGATTTGCGTGCCAAACCTCAAAAAATCAAAAAATATTATTTTCTCTATATGGTGCTACAAGAACATCCAAAATGACATGGCGTAACCTGTTCGGACATCGGAGCATCCAAAGTGCCTTTTTTAGCCAAAATGACCAAAACACCCCTGGTCAACCCTAGGTTGACTGAAAGTCAACCAAAGTCAAAATCCCCTCAAAATAGCACCTTTCATAGTTTTACATCAAACCCGAGCTTTTCAGAGATTTTTGGCAACTTTGACCAAGTTTGATCCAAAGTTGACTCTAGTGGGCCCTAAAAACCCTAATTTTGATTTGGCCATCAAAACGGGTTGAAACCAACGCCATTGCAAAGATTATCAAATTCTCAGTCTAATGACTATTCATGGGTCGAAATTGGAGTTAGAACGGCCGATATATCATGAAAACTGGGTTAACGCAACGATCGATGCACCACTAACTTTCGAGAGCCATAACATTTGATTCGACCATTGGATCATCAAGTTCCATACATTTTTAGAAACAGTAAGTCAAGATATTTCCAAGGGCATCAAGATCAACCCAATTCGAGGCCTTTTTAAGGTGGTGGCCCTTGAAGGGCCGTTGCCTCATAAAGCATGTCATGGTTATAAAAGGCCCCAAGCACCTTTAGACAAAAAAAAAAAGAGACTTTCCTGGGTCCTGCTCTCTGCCTATTTGAATTCTAAGCTTTTCTCCTCTCTTCCAAACACAAAAAACATATCAAAGCCTCTTGATTCTTCCTTATTCACCAAAAATACAAGGTATTGTTCTTATACCAATCTTCTTCTCTTTAGTTCTACGCTTTGGATTTAGGGTTTAGAGGTGTGGATGTAACTTTTGAGCTACTATATACACTTCTAGCTCTCTAAATCTTTCCCTAGCTTTTATCTCGCTCTTTTTGCTTTAATAATATAATTATTGCTTTATCTAGCATGTTTCTTGCTTTACCTTGCTTCTAGCATGTTCTTGGCTTATTTCCATATGCTTCCATGTTTGTTCATGTGTTAGTACCTCTTCTACATGTTTTATGCTTTATGCCATGCTTTAGATGCCTAGATCTTTTCTTTCCCATGTGTTGATGTTTGGGTCTACATGCTCACATGCTTGATATTACGTCTTTGGCTATGCCTTTCTTAGATCTATATGTTTGTATGCATGTTATATGCTCCTATGCCTATGTCTATGCCTTCACATGCTTGTATGCTTGGATTTGTGTTCTTCCATGCTTTTATACTTACATCCACATGCTTAGATGTACATTCACATGCCTACATGCATATTTCCATGCATATATGTGTAGATCGGTGTGTTTACATGCTTACATCAATGTTTTGTACATGCTTTATTCCATTATCCATGTACTTAGATGCTCTATGCCATGTTTATGTGCTTAGGCCTAGACCTTGTTTGTCACGCCATGTGCTATTGTAGCCCTTTCATTCCTTTTATTGCATTTTTTTTTTTTTTTTTTTGTGTGTTTTGGCCTAATGGTTAGGGCTCGATCTAGACCCTATGGTCTTTGTCATCGTCCATACACTAAGGCCCACATCAAAGGGTTTGGATCATCCTATTTACATGTTTTTGCTTGCTTGCTTCCTTGCTTTACGCCCTTGTTAGCCTCTCTAGTTCTAGGTTTTGCCATGTTTGGCGCCCTCCGCGGGCTTGATCTTGTTTGGTTTCATCCGACGCCCATGAGGCCTTGTTTAGGTGTGACCATTTGGGAGGCATCTTCGGATGTTGGGTTGCTCTATGCGTACCCTTCCTTTTTTCGCTCCACACGACACTATGTTGACCATGCTTGTTTGTGCCACCTGTTGGCTCTTTATGCATCTTTACACGTTTGCTTACATGTTCATGCATGAGTCTTGCTTGCTAGTGTGTCGTCCATACTTCAACACAATGAAGTCATGGACATCCAATCCAAACCTACATTTGTTCCCCCATGGACACCATCTTTTGTTTGCTTTCTTTCTTGTTTGCTTGCTTCCTTGTTTGTTCGCCTTCTAGTTTGCTTGCTTATCTTGTTTCTTGTCATGTCTCCTGCCACGTGCTATGCTTGCTTAGCTTGTATGCTTTTTTGCTTTATGCCCATTGCGCATTATCTACGTATCTCTTTCTTTCCATTGCTTATCTCCTGGTTTCTTGTCTTTGCCTTTACAGGTACACACATTGAGCGAGGACGCATGGGGCTAGGGCATGGTCTCCCAGGCGCAAGCAAAAAGGGTGCGGATGCAAGCATGTAGATATGAGCCAAGCGGCTATGTTTAGTATATTTAGGGGTCTAGCCTCTCCCATTTGGTTATGTACTCTTTTAAGCCCCCTTTCTTCCTCCCCGTCTTTCTCCCTTAGATGGGCTGTATTAGGTATATCATGCCATGTACTACTCGTCCTCATCTCTAGAGTACGGCGACCCCTGTTTAATTTCTTGCACCTATATTTTGGGTCATGCTTTAAGGATGTAGGTATTTACTTTCTTGCTTTGTGTGCTTGCATTGTGCATGATGTATGTATATATACCTGCTTGCGTCTTCTGGTGTGATTGCCACAGTCCATGTCACCTAAGGAAAAGCGATGCCTAATTTCCGCCACAAAAGTAAGGTGACATGTCGCTAGATTTTCGCCGTGGAAATCTGGTACTTTGCTTAAATGCCTTAGGAAAGCATAGATTGGGACCACACCCATTTAGAAGCCAAACCTCAAAACCCTCCCATGCATGCAAAGCCCCAAAACAAAGGACTATCCTTGGACAGATGTTGTGGGGGTGCCTAACACCTTTCCCATATGTAACCAAACTTCCAGACACAAGAATCAATATTTTTTGCCATCCACCTTAGATTATGAGAAATGCCTTTTTTCTTAGCCTAGGATTGGTAATAAAATCAACTAGAAACAGGTGACTAATCACACCTTAGAAAAACCTAATGATTGGTGGTGACTTCACTTACCTTTGGTAATTCCCTTAAAATTTGGCCAAGATTCTTACAGTACCTCCAAAGGTAGATAAATATCCTCCTCTACCGAAAGAGACAACACCTGAAGCACTGCACGAACCACGTCATCATCGGGAGGGGCCTCCAACGGGCCCCGTGTACACGGGAGCGTTGCCATGGCAGGTTGTCAAACAAAGTCTAGCCATTTGCCGCCTGGGTGTCGACAACATGTTAAGCATAAAAAAAAAAAAAAAAAAATCCTCAACTCTAGATGCAAAGCATTCCTAGATCAAAACACACTAAACATGTCTAACCAAATTTTATTTCAAAACAAGTTTGGATAGTGTAGAGTGCATATACTACCACATGTATTCCTTATGATGGCCAAGTCACCTGTACAATAGTATCAAAGGTAGCAAAGATAATGCGTGTTGTGTGTGAAACTTTTGCAATAGAGCAAGAGCATCATTATATGACAAGCAATGATATAGGAGGATTAAACACAATCACATACAATCATAACTATTTGATGGGGACTATCACCTTCGAGGTACATCATATAACTCCCACATCTCCTAGAAACACACTTGCAACCATATTAATAGCATTTTGATTCTTTTGCTTTATACGTTCTTTTCATATTTTTCTTTTAAGCATATCATGCATGGGCATATAAGAGAGAAATGAAAATACCCAATAATGTAAGCTTGAACATCCTTATTTTGCTGTGTAAGTGCCACACCTTACTGAGCATGGCTTTTATGAATTGCACACAAATGTTTTATGATTGACAAGTTTTAGTGGTGAGATGGTTATTTATGCCTTTCTCTTATAATTTTCTAGTCATTTACGTCAAAAAAAGTGTTTTTAGGATATGAAAGATAAGAGATCAAACAAATCACATAAAACGACCCACAAATCTCACACTGCTTACTTGTGCATGAAGATGCTCATCTAAGCTGCAAGAGATACAAAGTTGGAAAATTTTGTTTCAAAGGCCATCCAAGGTACACAAGTACCAGTATACACAAACACACACTGTTTTTGTATTTTTCTAATTTTTTTTTTAAGAAAAAAAACATAAAACAAGACAAAAACAAACAAATAAACAAACAACAAAAGCATTAAAACTAGACTGGCTCAAACCACAACACAATCCATGCAAGAGATCAGAAAAGAGGAGAAATCACTTAGGATCTTTTTCATTATAGATAGGAGACCTAAATGGAGGTCCTTTTTTCTACATGAAATTTTGTCCAGATGGATAAGGAGGAAAGTTGAAACTGTTGAAGTTCAAAAGAAGCATGATCGCCTTAAGAAGTTCACCAAGAGGGGCTAAAGAGAGTTGGAGTTGATTATGGTTCCCCAGAGATGACACACTATTGCTTTGTTGAGTTAATAACCACTTATAGCAATTTGGACGAGTGTGCCCAGATGCTCTATAGTAGTGACAGAAATAAGGCTTCTTTGGTTGAGACTTCTTGTTGGTGAAGTGATGATTTTTTTGCTTAGTCTCTTTCTTACAAATGGAATTTCCTTTATCACTCCTATCTTCATTTACATTCTTAGTTTTAATATCAATTACCTAATTATTTTCAGAATTATCATTATTAGCAGGAGAAACAAAAATAACTCTATTCAAAGCATTAGAAGAGGTATTACAAGAGAAGAGAGAGTGATCGTACTCGAGACCTGTTTTGTTAGATGTTGACTTTTGAACATTCAGCATTTCATCCAATTTGGCACTTGAAGTCCTTTATAGTTGTGCTCTAACCTGAAATAGTTCAGCATCTAGATTCTTGGCCTTTTCAACAAGAAGATTGTTCTCAAATCTCAGTGCTTCAATGGTCTGATTAGCTTCACCAAATTTGGTGGAGAGTTCCTTATGTTCCAACTCCACTTCACCGAGCTTTCTTGAGGTTAACCTGTAGAGCTTCCCATGCTTCTCAGAAACCTTGTAGAGCTTGGTGTAAGCAATGTGAATGTCATCCTGTTCATCCATCTTTTCAAACTTTGACTCCATCAGCTCTTCTTCTTCATCAGCTACTTCTACTTCTCCCTTAGTAGACTCAATAGTGACTATAAAAACACTTACAATCCCTTTTTGGTCACTCTCATTGGAATTTGCTTCTAGTTCTGAATCATTAAGGTGGCAGCTAGGGCTTTACTCTTGCCAATAGATTTGAGTTATGCAGGACACTTTTGTTTCATATGTCCAAATCCGTAACACCCATAGCACTTTGGTCTAGTAGGAATACCATTGCCTTGACCAGCATCCTTGGATTCTCTCTTGCCCTTGTCTTGGGACTTATATTGAGAGAAAGCAATCTGTTTGCGATCCTTATAACTAGCTTTGACATTCGCATTTTTAATGAACTTCTTGAATTGTCTGGTTATATATGACTTTAGCTTGGTATCCTCATCATCAGACGGCTCATCATTTTCAACATTCTTTGTCTTCAAGGCCATGTTCTTGCCTTTGCCACCTTTGCCAACCCTTGCTAACCCTAGTTTATAGGTTTGCAAGTTCCCAATCAGTTCTATCAAAGACATAGAGTCAATGTTCTCTGATTCTTCAATGATAGTAATCTTGGCATGGAACTTCTTCTGAAGAGATCTGAGGATCTTCCTAACAATCCTAGGCCCCGAAATCTATCTTCCAAGATTGAATGTTGAATTCACTATGTCCTTGAGCTCGGCATAGAATTCATCAAACGATTCATCCTCATCCATCCTAATTTCCTCAAAGCTGGTAGTTAGCCTTTGAAGCTTAGAGCTCTTGATTACTTTAGTGCCCTCATAAGTATTTTGAAGAATAGTCCAAGCTTCCTTGGCATTGTCAATAGAAGAGATATTCTTCAATTCTTCATTCGTTACAGCACTAAACAGAGCATTTAGTGCCCTTTTGTTAAAGTTGGCTGCCTTGATCTTGGTATTATCCCATGTTGCGAGTGGCTCTTCAAGCTTTTTCCAACCTACTTCAACTGCTAGCTAGACTTTCTCATCTAAGGATTGCCAAAAGCTCTCATGCATACTTTCTAGTATGCAAAGTTAGTCCTATCAAATAAAGAAGGTATAATCAAAGATTGTCCACGATCCATAACAACAGGGGTCAATGGATCACACAACAAAGATTAAAACATAATCAGAGTGTGTTTGCTCTGATACCATTTGTTGGGTTAAGATAGCTTGACCTAGTTAATTAATTCAATTACCCAAGTTGATTAATTAAGTTCAATTGCATGCAAATCATGAAGGTACCAACAAATCACCGAAAATATGGTGATTTGTTGAAAAATTGGGAAAACCTTGCAAGGTAAAAACCCAACTAGGTGATTTTAAGGTCACCACTCCCAAGAATCCACTAATCAATAATTAAGCGATTATAAGTATAAGGAATCTTACCAACTACCTTTGGCCTATCCTGAAATACCAACTTACAGTTGAATCTTCGCTCCAATACCCAATTGGACTTGATCTTGTAGTAGCCTTCGTTCCTTTGATGCACAAACCTCCAATGTGTGACTAACCCTTTGCATGGATCCCATATATGTGGCTAACTCCAGCAACTTGAACAGATGTTGTTGGCTGCAAAGTTCTTCACTTCATCAAAATGAAGATCTGGAAGCATTCGATTACAAAACCTTATGGCATACAAACGCAGTAGCTTTACATAGAGAATATAAGTTTCTTGGTCTTTGTATTTGTGTGTGACGGCCTTTAAAATAAGCATTTTATATGTCTAGGATTGTGAGAAAAGAAACCCCAAAAAATACAAGACTGGGCTGAATTTCAGATCTGGAAATTCTGAAACTATAATTCTCGATAGATCAAGCTACTATCAAGCTTCACATTAAGTTTCGATAGTAGACATCTTTCAAGCTATCTCTTGAGACTTAATGAATAGCTTTTCTTAACTTGTTTCTTGGACCAATCTTCATGTCTTTAATACTTGACTTAAACAACATGTTTCTTGAAGTACTAAACTCATTTTAGATCTACCCAATTACAAGTAAAGTGAATTTTGTCAAAGGATTAGCCAATTACAACAAAATATGACCCTAACATGAATGACTAAATTTCGAGTTTGAAATAAATCAAACAAGTAAAATAGTTTCACAAATGCGAATTTGTATTGATGAATATGTGGTACAATTCTCTATAATTACAAAAGAGTGATCGTCTGATTCGATCTCCTTGAAAGATTTGTTGATTGGAATTGTGGTAATGTGATTTTGATTTAAACAACAAATATCCTTCAATTTGGCTGAAGAATGGATCGAAGATCTTCGAAACAAAATTACAACGAATCTCTAGCTATAAGCTTGTTAGAAATTCATTGTTCTTCATCTTCGAAGGTTTGTGGTGGAAGTTCTTCTGGACTTTAAAGGCTTTAATCCATAGAGCTTCACTAATTTGTGGTTTCTTGAAGTTTTTGAAGGCTTTTGAGCTTGATTCCAGTGAACTTTGATATCTAGGAAGATGATTTAGATGATTTTTCTTTGAATGTTCTTCGTATTTGAAGGTTTGTGGTGAAAGTTCTTCAGGGCTTTAAAGGCTTGAATTCATAAAGTTTCACCAATTTGTAGTTTCTGGAGGCTTTTGAGCTTGATTCCATTGACCTTTGAGATCTAGGGAGATGATTTGGATTATTTCTCTTCAAATGTTCTTCATATTCGAAGTTGAAGTTCTTGAAGTTCCTAGAGGCTTCAGGGCTTGATTCCAACAAAGCTTCTGTACTTTTGAATCTTCTTTGATGCTGCTTGTGCTCTAGATGTCTCAATGTCTTCCAAGATCTCTCCCAAGATTTCTTGGTGTGTTGAAATGCCTTAGGAAGACTTCTATTTATAGGAGATTGGAGGTGGGTGAGCAACACCAGGCAGAGTCTGATTGGTGACGTGTATCACAATCTGATTGGAGAAGCTTTAAGACTTTTTCTACAAGACATGTGGCATTTTTTGATTGGCCGAAATGTCTTGATTTTCAAGGTGACACATGTTAGCACCCGATTGGACTGCTTATGTCATTGCTTGCACGTGTGCCGGGCTGCTTATGTCATTGCTTACGTGTACTGATGTGTGATTGGTTTTTGCATACTTTTTTATGTCTATATTTCAATGACACTTGACAAATGTCTGTTGGTTTCTGAATAGTGATAGCAAAACCTAGTAGTAGTATGTGGTGCT
This sequence comes from Quercus lobata, assembly GCF_001633185.2. NCBI lineage: Eukaryota > Viridiplantae > Streptophyta > Magnoliopsida > Fagales > Fagaceae > Quercus > Quercus lobata. The sequence goes on from NC_044907.1 coordinate 64,078,663, forward strand.
TTGCAATGGGTCGTATTTTGTGGACTTGGTAGTATGATGTGTCAGCTTATGATAGGTTGGGAATTTTCTCTCTCCACACACACACACACATATATATATATATATATTCCATAATTCATTCTACAATTGTCTCCACTATGATTTAAAAAGAGTGTAGTTATAGCTTTAGGAGCAAGTGAATATGGAGTTAAAGATGAAAGAACAGGAAGAGAGTGCAAGAGTTGGAAGTGAATGCAGAAAAAGAGAGAGATTAATTGATGTATTGACACCATATATTCTCTGCATAATTACCAATTTCTTCGTCGCTGGATTGATCATAGTCGTCAAGGTCTCTTTAGAGAAAGGCTTCAGTCGATATGTGCTAGTGCCCTATGGACAAGCTTTTGGTGCTCTAACTACTGGTGTTCTTGCACTTCTCTATGAAAGGTTTCCTTCCAATTTTTCCCTTCTTTTGGCGGTCATTTCTTATTATTATTGGCACCAATCTTCTTCTTCTTCTTCGTTTTGTTTTTTTTTCTTTTAAAATATTTTCGTGCATGTCTTTATAACCTTGTTAGCTTCTTACAAATTCTGCAATTAACAACTTCCATGGATTCTGGCTCATTATATCACAGACGTGACACAAGAAAATAAATATGAAGCTCCTGGGTTTTGGCAAAGGGTTTTGAATTTCTTGTTTTTTGAACTTCTAAATTTATTTACATAAGATGAATTTATGAACAAAAGTAAATAATATTCTTTTAACACAAAATTCGATAGTCAAGTTATAAATATAGAAAATGTGTAGTGTACCACCGCCCACCTTTAGTATGAGCTTCACATCTATACTCTATAGAATGCACATAATATAAATTCTTTATATACGTAAATATATATATATATATATATATATATATATTAATGGGTCTAACATGCTGTGAGAAATTCGTTACGTGGAGTTGATATAAGAGGTAATTATTGTTGGCTTCATAAAAAACTAATTCTCAGCCTTTATGCTTTATAAGTAGAAGATATGGAGTATAAGATACCATTTAACAGACACCATTATGTGAAAGATAGGGGTATCTTTCCCACCCACTATAATGTTGTCTATCCTTTATTATAGTGGGTAAGGATAGACACCATCATAGTGGGTGGGAAAGATAACAAATCAACATGCTTTTGGACTTATATATATATATATATATATAATTATTTTAATGTTTTCAAAATCTAGTCTACAAAAATAAAAGTTGGCCCCCCAAATATTTGAATTAGTTTAATGATGCTCTTAAAAAAAAAAATTGTATAATAGTTATAGAGATGTAATTTTATTTTTCGCAGTTCTATTTTTTATTGTAAAATATACTATAATATTTGTTAAATATTTGATAAAGTTTGGTATCAAGCATGTTTGAATCTATCTTTTTCAACTCATTATGTGGTGATTAACAAGTTATTGACTCACTAAAAAAATCTAGTCACAAAAATTACATATGAAATGTGTCTTTAATTGTCACATAATGGATTAAAGCAAAAGAGTTTCAAATATTTTTGGAACCTTACTTATTCCTCCAAGTTCTGGACTATTTTTATTTTGGAGAATTTTATTAGTTGAATTGAAAGATTTTTTACTTACTTTACTATAAAATTTGATAATTTGTATTTAAAATGAATTTTTTTAGGAATTTCACAATAAAAATGGAAAAATTGAATTTTATTTTATGAAAGATCATCATCAAATATAATTTTGATTGAAAATACTAGCTATTTTTTTTGGGTGTGTATATATATATATATAACTTATAAAATAAAAAAGTGTGTGTATATATAAGAAAAAAGCATGTGTGTCTATATATATGTGTGTGTGCGTGTGTTAGGGGGGGAGGGGGGGGGGGGGGGAGGGGTGGGGGGGCGCATGCGCGTGCGCTTGTCTTGATAGATATATTAATGTCACAATTTTGGCCCTAAATAAAAATTTCTAACTCCGCCATTGTGTGTGTATATATATTTACTTGTCTTCCCTTTCTATCCTTCATTCTCTCCCTTCAAATTCTATAATCCAAAGATAAAATAAGAGCATGACAGAAATTATTTGTAAATTTAATTTACAATAAATTTTTTTAGCAAATATTTAAATTAAAAAACAACTAATTTCTTCCGTCTTAGCCAGCAAAGTCTAAGTTGTGTCGTTATTGGGATTAATAATACAACGAAAGAAGGTGATTTATAAGTTGCAATTGTTTGTAAAACGGCATGAATTCTCAACCAATAAATGTAAAACTAAATAAAATAAATATTTAAAAAATTATAATTATATTTAGCTTTAATTACCGAAAATAGAAAAGACAATGAGTAAAGTGACTATAAATAGTTGTAGTGTTCATAGTATGTTCCAATTGATGTCTTCAGTAATATAACTAAACTTTCCAACTTATTATGCTAAAACTAAAACAAATATATTTGAACCATCGTCTTTCTATTGAAAATTATTGATAACAATTTATCGAAAGAAGGTTTTAAATATAAATAACGTATGTGCTCAAAATTAAGCATTTCTTGAAAAGATTCACATGTAACCAACTTATTCTAAAACTGATAAAGTGTGTATTATTTCGATCTAACTCACAAAAACATAGTTAAATTTATTTGAAATTTGATCATACAAATATTTAAATTAGTTGTAATTTATTTGAACAGAATTTTACGTTTTCAGTGAAATGCAAATTAAAAGACAAAATACGCTTGAATTTCTACTAACCATTTAGAATTTCTTTGTCAGGGATAATCACAACAAAATTAGCATTCCAATCTTGCGCAATATCTTTTTCCTGGGTTTACTAGGGTGAGTAAATTGTCTACAAATGATTCATTCAGTGTCCAAGTCTACTTTTCTTTCAAATGGCAATGGGTAAAATTTAGGTAAGCAATACATTAGTTTTAATTTTCATTATAGTCAAACATATAACCATATTGAATTTAACTGTATTTACAAAAGATAACATTATTTGTACTTTATTGTTTCTTATAAAAAAGTTTTGTAATTTAACTTATTAAGAAGAAGGTATTGTTTCTAAGTATTACCCGATGCCAAACGGAAAATATTTGTGATGCAAGCTTTTTTACATAAAAATTTACAAATTGTTGATGTGGTGAATGGTTATTGATAATGAAAAAAAAAAAAAAAAATGTTATTGGTGAGCTGAGATGAGAACTAGTAAGAAATTAGCCACAACAATAATTTGTAAAAATATTGTAAAATAGTTTGTGCATGTATCATTATTCCTAACTAACTCTGGACTTTCTTTGTTAATAATTTAGAGCAGTGTTAGCCACGACACTGTACTATGCCGGACTCAAATACACATCATCAACTTTTACAGCCGCTACAGGCAACTTACTTCCATCGATTACCTTTGTCTTAGCAATCTTGTGCAGGTATGGATCAATCACTTTTATCTATCTCCTTTTTGTGAGATACTGCTTTGCTGTGAAGAATACCCTAAACTGACTATAAGTAAATTTAGTAAAGTTAGGGATCCTGTACAGGTTAAACAATTAGCATTTGGGCTACGTAATATAGTGGACTTTTGAACCCTCGGGTCTATAATGTATCACTCATTGTCAGAGACAATGGAATAACTCATTTAAAGAAGTTATGCTTAATTTTTATGAATTCAGGATGGAGAAATTAGACATTTCTCAACGTGGTGCGCAAGCAAAGATAGTCGGAACAGTTGTTGCATTTGCTGGTGCTACACTAATGACCCTATACAAGGGTATCATTGTGGTTTCACCACTACATACCCAACACTCGCATCAAACCTTCACTTCAAAAGCATCCTTGGACAAAAATTGGCTAAAGGGATCCTTCATGCTTGTCATTTCAATCCTTTCTTACTCAGCATTCTACATCTTACAGGTGATCAAAAATCATTATCCAGCAATTAAAATAGCTTTCTTGTTATCTACTATGTTAGGGTTTATTGTTTTCTACCCTTTAAAGTTATTGGAAGGGAGCACAAAAAATGAAGATAAGAAAATAAACAAGACTGTCAGACCGTGAGCTGTGTCATTTCTTCACAAAACCAATTGGTGATGAGAAAGACACATTCAAATCTTTTATGGCATTCGACATCACACATTGTAGGCGTGTTTTTAGAGTGGTTGTAGAGTAAAATTGTAGTCCCCCTAACAAAGGCAAAACACACATAAATCTAAGAAGATGCTAGACCCATCTATGCAACACCCAAAAATGACTAATTACAATTAGAGTTCTGTAAAGTTATGATTTTCAACTATGTTTTGTTTGCTTTAATTCCGTGTCAAATTTTATTCTATTTAGTAAATCATTTCCCTATATGTTTGTGGGATTTAATGTAAGGGTTGAGTGTGAGAGTTTGGTGAAAATTTGTGAAGAATAGTGAAGTGCGTGACTTGCTCACGAGTGGACAACCTGCAAAAGGCCACGTGAGAAACACATGCTGGAACCTAAGGTGATGTTTGGATTTTGCAAAACTCAGTTAACAAAATTGAGTTTTGTTAACTCATAACTCAAAATCACGTGGGGCCCACAACCATAACATTGTTTGGATGATTTTTGGGTGTGCTCACTCAGTTAACAAAACTGAGTTTTTGGAGATGTGAGTTAACAAATTTGGAAACAAGAAAAGCTTGTTTTCAAGTTAATGAAATATAAGTTTTGTGGCAATACTCTAATTTCATTCACTAAATGGGACCCACTGCAGTGTTTTGTCTAATCACTTTGGCTTTCTTTACTTTTTCTTTTTCTTTTTCTTTTTTGCTGAAACTCTCTTTCTTTTTTTTGGTTCTTTTTCTTTCTTTCTTTCTTCTTCTCTTTACGTCTGCTTCTCTGTTTCTTCTTTTCTTTCTTTCTTCTTTCTTCTTCTCCGACCCACTGCTCAGTTCTTTCTTTCTTATGAAATATAATTGTCATACCATATTTCTTTCTTATTACAGCAATTGAAGCTCAAATTATCAAACTTTTTTTTCCAAATGCAAACAAAAACAGACTAATTCTGTAATTAAAAAAAAAAAAAAAAAAAGAAGAAGAAGAAGAAGTAGAAAGCAAAAGATTAAGTGGGTATTATGTGAAAATCAATAAATAATGGTGCATTCGAAGAATGATAGTGATTGTGCAATGGAACAAAGTGAGCAAAAAAAAAAAAAAGTAATTCGGTGGATAAGATTACTTGAGTTTTCACTTTTCAGTTGATGGATCGAAAATGGGTCGGAGCCACGAAAGGTGACAAAAACCTCAATGGATCGGTGCTATGCTCTAACGTGATTGGTGGGTTTGAGGTGTTTGAGAGGGGAAAGTGAAAGGGGGAAATGAGTTTGCACTGCATAGTGATAGGAACTGGGGTATTTTCCAACCAGAGGGTTTCATTTTGGGTTTTTGAAGTTGGGGATAGTGTTTTGTTGTGGAAAGGGCGTGAAGAGGAGAGAGAGAGAGAGACAACACAGGTAGGCTTGTGACCGTTCTGTACACCTGATCTGCAAATTGATTTTTGCCCCAGTGTGTGACATAAAGGTAAGTGTTTGAATTGAAAAATTGACTGAGATATTCCACCCAAACAGGCCACCAAATAGAGTTATAAGAAATTGGGGTATTTTTGAGTGATGAGTGACAAAAATTGAGTAAGGAGTGATGAGTGATGAAAAAAAGTTAACCAAACAGGGCCTGAATAGTCAAGTGCTAGGAAGCATTTCACGAGTCATTTCGCAATTGGAACAACTCACAAATGACCTATGAAACTCATTTCCTAGGTGATTTTAAAGTGTGCTTTCCTCACTTCTTTACCTACACTATATAAGCCCACATTACCCAGGAAATTGTAAAGAGATTTTCAAAGAGAAAACCCTAGAAATAAACTTGAGAGTTAGAAATTTTAAACCCACAATTATCTAAACAATTTCTCTTAGTTTTCCTTTACTCCTACCTCTTTAATTACAAATCCTTGAGAGGTTCTTAGCCCAAACACTTACCTCACTCAATCTAAGTGTTGAGAGAAGTTTTGGTCTGTGGGAAGCATTGAAAGAAGCCATTGATTGACAGATGCAATTTGGAGCTAATTATGGGGATAACTAGTGAAGACATGACTCAGTGAAGTCCGTTGGGAGCTGGAACTTGGAGGGTTCAAGTACATTGAGTAGATTAGACTTGAAGGGTCTTTTTGATATCTTTGTACTCCAACTTTATTCACTAGTAGATCATTTTGGCTTGGAGGACCGTAGAGAGGTATTTTGCCGAGTACGTTGGTTTCCTCTTTGATAACACATCTTGGTGTTATCTCGTTTTTGCATCTCTTTTCCCTTACTCTTGGTGCTTTACATTTATTGTTTATTGTTTATGTTTATGCACTAGAGAGTAGTTCTAGTTTATTGCATTTCATTTACTCTTATTTTGCACTTAGTTAAGTAGAGTAAAACCAATTTAGCTATAAGTTTAAAATTAAGGGTCTAAATAAGCTATAGTGTTTTACACTATTGAGCTGTCAAGTTCCTTGTGTAAAGTTGTGATTTCCAACTATGTTGTGTTGGCATTAATTCCGTGTCAAATTTGATTATAATTTATTCAATCATTTTTCCTGTATGTATGTGGGTTTAATTGTAAGGAATGAGTGTGAGAGATTGGTGAAGAATCAAGTTTCAAAAGATGAACAAGTGGATTTCGCAACTGGCTCACTAGTAGCTTGCGAGAAGCAACCCACAAAAAGGCCACGTTTAGAGCACATAACTGGAAGATGAAGAGTCGTGCTAGGCTGTCATTTTCGTGACTATTTTGCGAGTAAGGCCAATCTATGAAGGACCCACGAAAGTCTCTGTTTGGCAAAAAGTTGTGTTTTTCTTTACCAAGTCTTTATCCACACTATATATACCCTCATTACCCACAAAGTGTAAGGAGTGCTTTTTAGAGAGAAAACCCTAGAAAATACACTTGAGAGTTAGAGATTATTATACCCATAATCATCTACACATTTTCTTGTGGTTTTCCTCAACTCCTACCTCTCCATCTCTAGATCTTTGAGAGGTTTCTAGCCCAAAAACTTACCACACCCATACTGAGTGTAAAGTGAGATTTTGGTGTTGTTGGGAAGTATTGGAAGAAGCCATTCATTGGCAGGTGAAATCGGGCTGAATTGCGGGATCCGTAAACCTAGAGAAGACAAGGCTTCGAGAAGTCAGTTGGTAGTAAAAGCTTGGAGGGCTCAAGTACATAGGGTAGACTAGGCTCGAAGGGTCTTTTGTTATTCGCGTACTCCAACTTTATTCTCTAGTGGATCGATTTCGAATTGAAGGGTCACAAAGAGGTTTTTCACCAAGTTCTTCAATTTCCTCTTCAATAACATGTCTCGGTGCTATCTTGTGTTTGCATCACTCTTCCGTTATCAGTTCATTGTGCTTATTTACTCTTGTTCTGCACTTAGTCTAAGTTAGAGTAATAGCAATCTAGCCGTATTTTTTAATTGGGGGTCTGAACAAGTTCTTGTGTTTTACCACAAATCCGAGCTTTCACCTTGTAATCACTTAAATAATCTAAATCAACTCATAAGGGTGTTCAAAAATTTAATTGGGTTTAGGATCAATTGCCACATGACCCAATCATGTTAGGCTGGGAAGTTAGCAACTCAAAAATGATAAAAGAAAGCTTAGGTTATCAACCAAGCTTCAATTTTAATTTAGCACTCAAATACAATTGATTTCACTATCTTTCAATTGTTGATGATGACAACAAAGAAGAGAGGGAGGAGGGTGGGGTGAGGGGGAAGTGAATCCGAAGAGAAAGAGTGGGCTTGATGGAATGATTGAAGGTTGTGAGAGAAATGAGAGTGTGAAAGAAAAGATTGGGGAAAAAACTTTCCATCTCAATCTCATTGACATTGAAGTAAAAACAGCAAAACTCTAAAGACCATTGTGGTCATCAGGTTGGCTTCCCACAACAATGATCTTTGATATCTTTGAAGGCCACTTTCGCTACATGAAACTAGTTATAGGACTTAAGAATTAGAGGATAGCTAAACCAATTTAGGGTTGGAATCATGGGGTTGTTTTCAATACCTAGTGCAATGAGACTTGTTTAAAGGGATCTTGGTGTATTGTATCAATGAAACTGATCGAAACTATTAGACTTGAATTGGGTTATTTGATTTCATTGGGTAAGTTTGTTGTGTGTTTAATCCTATCAACTTTATAGGCAAGGTAATAGATCTGCCTATTTACTAGTAAAACGTGCTTAAGCATTGTTGATTTCTTTGTTTAGATTGAAGAAAGTCCTTTTTTCTTAGAACAAGTTCTTTTTCGAGATATAATTATTGCTTCTCGTTTTGAATAATATTAGTAGTCTTCCCATAAATAAATAAATAAACTTAATACATGTCTAATGTGAGTCCCAACATTTGAATGCACACATTGTTACAATCCAAATCAATGGCACTTCACATTCCAAATCATTGGCATCCTATCACTATTTATTCCAATCATTAAAATAATAATAATAATAATGTTGAGTGTTCTTGTACATTGGATCCAAACTTGTTCCATATAGAATGTTAAGGTCATATTTTGTTGTAATTAGCTAATCCTTTGACAAAATGCACTTTACTTGTAATTAGGAAGATCTAAAATGAGTTTAGTACTTCAAGAAACATGTTGTTCAAGTCAAGTATTAAAGACATGAAGATTGGTTCAAGAAACAAGTTAAGAAAAGCTGTTCATTAAGTCTCGAGAGATAGCTTGATAGATGTCTACTATCGAAACTTAATGTGAAGCTTGATACATAGCTCGATAGTAGCTTGATCTATCGAGAATTACGATTTCAGAATTTCCAAATCTGAAATTCAGCCCAGTCTTGTATATTTGTTTGTGGTTTCTTTTCTCACAACCTTAGACATATATAAGGCTTATTTTAAAAGCTATCACATAAGGATACAGAGACCAAGAGACTTATATTCTCTGTGTGAAGCTACTGCGTTTGTACGCTATAGGGTTTGGTAACCAAGTGCTTCCAAATCTTCATTGTTGATGAAGTGAAGAACTTTGCAGCCAACAAAATCTGTTCAAGTTGCTAGAGTTAGTCACGTACTTGGGATTTGTGCAAAGTGTTAGTCACAAATTAGGGGTTTGTGCATCAAAGGAAAGAAGGCTACTACAAGATCAATTCCAATTGGGTATTGGAGCGAAGGTTCAACTGTAGATTGGTATTTCAAGATAGGCCAAGGGTAGTTGGCAGGATTCCTTATACTTGTAACCACTTGATAGTTGATTAGGAGATTCTTGAGAGTGGTAACTTTAAAATTACCTGGTGGGGGTTTTTGCCTTGCGAGGTTTTCCCCATTTGTCAACAAATCACCTTATTCAATTTATTTTCCGTTGCACTTAGTATTTTTGGTGATTTGTTGGTACTTTCACAATTTGCATGCAATTGAACTTAATTAATAAACTTGGGTAATTGAATTAATTAAACGGGTTCAAGCTATCTTAACCCAACATAGCATTATTTCTTATATTTCAATGTGGGACTTCAAAAAACTCTTTCTCAAGACAAAACTAATCACCCTTTGAAAAATTAACAAGGATTTTAACCATATATTTACTTATAAATGAGCTATTCTTTCATTTTATTTTTCATCGTTGAATTGGAAAGGTCCTGCAGTAAGGATGTCTTTATGGCCTATTTCCTCTTTCTTATATTTATTTTTCATTTTATTTAACGAGGAAGCATGTTTAAGAGTAATTGTTCTCAAAATTTAATAAGTCGAGAGTCATATATTTAATTAAAGTATTTATTATTTATGAGGTCATTGTCTAATCCTGGAGAAATTATACAGTCCTCTGGTAGATCACGTCACTTGTCCACCATTTCACTAAAAGACTCCCACTTTTTTAAAATTGCTTAGTTAGTAATCAATTTTTGTTTAAAAAAAATTTCTAACTTAGCAATTTTAAACAAGTGTGAATCTTTTAGTAGAATGATAGACTACGTCACTTGTCCACCATGTGGACCTTATAATTTCTTATAATCCTGAATCAAAACTTAGTCCATTTTTTAATTGAAATTTTAGTTCAAAACTTTTTGAATTGAAATGTTTGTATGTTGTGGTATGTAATAGGCAGTGTGTAATAGACACTACCCACTTCAATATGCCCCACTTACACTTTGGAAATTCTTATGAATTGAAGGTAGGCATTTGCTACTATAACGAAAGCCACACAATACCCAAAGTCGCATATAAGTAGTTTTGATACCATTTTTCAAGAACCATGTATTCCCAACATCTAAAACTATTATATCCATTTTTATTTTCTTTTTTAACGATTAAAATAAAAAAAAAATCAAAATCAAAATCAAATTTGGAATTCACTAGGTTTTTTTTTTTTTAAAGAAACAAACACACACAAGGGATTTCCTAAATCCTAAGCATTCTTGATTACCTTTTCTCAGTGCAATTTTTATGTTTCCCTGCCTTGCTTGCATTAGCTAGAGGATAACATTGTATAAAACCATATATTGTTTATACTTTTTGTGATGATACTAACTGATGTCTGATGATTAATCCAGGCTAAAACAATAAAGGAGTACCCATCACCTTTAGCTCTTACAGCATTGACATGCTTATCAGGCACGTTACTCTCAACAATCATGGCAGCAATTTTTGATCATAAACTTTCCTCTTGGAGGTTGTCATGGAACATCACTCTTCTTGCCCCCATTTATAGTGTGAGTTCTAGAACAATACCCATTTTTCAAGGAATTCGACTATATGGAATTACATATTGTACATAGTTTTGATACATAATTTAAGCTGTTATGTAAATGTCACATTTTATAGGGAGTTGCAATATATGGAATTTCGTATTATCTTCAAACATTGGTTTCACAAAGAAAAGGTCCAGTTTTCATGACAGCATTTAGACCATTGAGTACTCTACTTACAGCTATTATGGGACTACTAATTTTAAGAGAGGCATTGCACTTGGGAAGGTATATACATTCACTTGCTTGGATCACTTCCCCAATTGTTTGAGATTTTTTTTATTTTTATTTTGGTTTACAAGCCTTTTCTCTTTTCTTTCAAAGGAATGTGAATGATAGATTCTGATTTAATTCTATTTTCAAACATTTGCAGTATCTTAGGTGCTATGTTGATCATTCTTGGTTTGTACATGACTCTATGGGGAAATGAAAGTGAGAGAAAGAAGAAACACACTGAACGTGGAAGGTATGGGCAAACTATTGAGATCAAATTAGAAAATTGTAATGAACGTTGATGAGTACCTAATGAAGTCTGTATGAGTTGAATGAAATAAGTAGTGGGGCCCAGGATAGTTACTCATGCTTTGATCTTCAGTACACTTAATAGCTGAAGGCTTGGCAGCAACTTTACTCCACCAGTACTAGCAATATGGATTTGATCTTCGGTAGGTGCTTGTAGAGTTAGGAGATTATAGAATCTCATGGATCTCACAGGTATAACTCTCAAGACTTGAAAAACGTGTATTAGGGTTTTCTTTTTATACCTAGCAGTGTTGGACTCAAACCTTAAATGTTTCACGGGCTGTTGGACTTTAATTAAAATTCTACAGATTGTAATTTGATTGGTTGAAACTCTCTCTCGATCAGTCGAGCTTGACAGTTTCTGAATTCTTCTTTCTGCAACTTGTATGTTTTTGAATCTTGACTTGTATCAATTTGAGCAATGTCTAAAACACTTCTAAGACATTAAGAACTTATACTAGACATTTTTTGTTCTCAGTTTGCCAACATACAATAAAATTAGGACCTAAACATTTAAGACAAAATATTTAGAACCTGAAACTAGAATTACTCTATTTTTTTTTTTTGAGAAAGAGTTACTCTATTTTGGCCTGTGTATGGTGCCCTGAAGTTTATATAGCTTTTATTTTTTATTTTATGGGACTGAACCACTATAAAAAAAAAATTTCCATTGAGAACATTCAAAAAGCACTAGCCTCTGTTAAAGTGCAAGTGGAATCAATGTAGAATTTGCATTCAGTATTAGGTCGATTTGGTTTTGTGCACAATCGAAAAACATATAAGATTAATTTATTGTCTTTTATTTAGTAATTAATAGTTTGAATTACATTAATTAAAAGGAGAGAACATAGTACTGCTCCTTAAATGGTTTATTTTTGGTTTTCCAATTAAAATCACCTATATAATTTTACGGATAAATACAGTAACTATAGTATTATCTTTTCTAAGATATTAAAATCGATAATAAAGTTATATTGGTTAAATATAGTTTTTTTTAAAAAAAAAATTTAGGGGGAAATCTGTAAATTCATTGAAATAAACCGGCTAAATCAACCTGAAGTACATGAAAAACTTGTGGTGGGGTTTCCACCATCCACACTAAAAAGTCTTGAATGTTAAGTGCATGTTTGGCCAAACTATGAGCAACACTATTACAATCTCTCATTACATGAGAGTACAGTAATTTTTCAAATGAATAGGAGTAGTACTTAGCATCATTGATCAAAGGTCCTATGTGAGACATGGAGCTCTCGGAATCTGTTAAAGTGTTGACCACCAGCAATGAGTCACCTTCCAAAACTGCATTTTTCACGCCAATTTTTGCAGCAAAAGACAGCGCCAGGCCTGCTGCCATAGCTTCGACTTCACTGATATTGTGCACTTGATTGAAAGATGCCAAAACTTGACCCATGCTGTCTCTAATGACCACGCCGAGACTTGACTTGTTGGTGCCTGAGCAAGTTGTGCCGTTGAAGTTTATTTTCACCAAATCCGCTAGTGGAGGCTTCCATCTCTTCTTGACACGGGCTGCTCTCACTGTTGTAGGTACTTGACAGGCTAGGAATTCACTATACCTTTCCTTTGAGAGCTGGACGATCTATTGGAGTGATGTGGAAGGTTGTCTAAGCCAAACCTGGTTCCTTTGTGACCAAATAGACCACATAATCATCGCTGCCTAGTCCCACTTCCGTTTGCTACTGTAGTAGCGAAGCTACAAGGTCTTTGAAGTCCGAGAAGCTTGATTGTCTTCTTATATGCTCTAGCCCAGAAGATGCCCACACCGTGTTCAGCTCTCTACACTCCCATAGTGTGTGCAAAGGTGTTTCATGCTTAGCTTGGCACCAATCACATAATGGATCTTCAATAATGGTTCTTCACATCAAGTTGGCTTTGGTTGGCATCGCATTTTGGCAAGCACGCCACAACAAGTTTTTAGCTTTGTTTGGCCCACTAAGACTCCAAATTTTTTTCCAAGGCATTGAATCCTGGTTGTGGGGTTCTTGGGCAGTTTGCAATTGAGCTTCCTCCTTAAGAAATCTATATCCTAACTTGTAGTCGTACCTTCCATTCGGGGAGTATGGCCAGAAAAGGATGTCCTCTGAGGCAATTCGTCCAAGTGGGATTTTCTTGATGAGGGCAGCTTCATCTTGTGCAAAAACTCCATCAATAACTTCATGGTTCCACTACCTGGTGTTGGTATCTATCAAGTCAACTACCATGGCTGTCTCCATGGATGCAATAGGAAAAGAAGTCACTTGTGAGGGGTGCTTTCTTGGAAGTCAGTTGTGCTACCAAATTTTTATTGACTCCCCGTTCCCCACTCTCCATCTTACTCCCCTACTAAGCACATCCCTACCATGTAAAATGCTTCTCCAAGCATATGAACCCGACCTTGATTCTTTGGCTTTCATAATAGAGCAATTTGGAAAAAACCTTGGCTTGAATACTTTATAGAAAAGTGAGGTTTTGTTGTGGAGAAGGCACCAAGCTTGTTTTGCCAAGAGTGAGTCATTATGAAGTGCTAAATCACGAAATCCCATGCCTCCAACCATCTTACACTTGGTCAATTCTTCCCATTTTAGCCAATAGATCTTCCTTCGGTCACCCTTTTGCCCCAAAAAAACTTTTTAATTAGACTTTCAATCTCATGACACAACCCTAATGGGAGTTTAATGCAACCCATAGTGTAGGTAGGTATGGCTTGGACTACGGACTTAATCAACACTTCTCTTCCCACTTGAGATAATAACTTGCCTTCCCACCCTTGAAGCTTTTGCCATATCCTCTCTTTAATGTAGTTGAAACTAGCCTTTTTCCTTTTCCCCACAAGAGAAGGCAGCCCCAGATACTTGTCATACTGCAAAATCTCTTGGACTCCCAAAGCTTGTTTGATGCTATTTTTTATATCTTCCAGAGTGCTCTTGCTAAAGAAGATGGTTGTTTTGCTTCTATTAACTTTCAGCCTCAATGCCTTTTCATACACCTCCAATATATTTAGCACCTTTTCACATTCCTCCACCATTGCCCTGCAAAATAGAAGAGTATCATCTGCAAAAAGCAGATGCGTTAGTTTTGGGCCTCTTCTACAAAGAGAGAAGCCATGAATCTCTCCACTAGTCTCTGCATGCTTAATTAGGCCATTCAGTCCCTCAATACATGGTAGGTGTACGGTACCGAGATCCCAAGACCTATATGGGCCCTCGGCTCAGGCCCAATGGAACGGCCCCATTACCCTAAACCCTTCTTGAAACTGCCTTCATAAAGAACGAGTTTTGGGCCTCAAATCCTGAGCTGTGCTCGGCATAAAACTTCCCAAACAATCATATAAACCCTGTCCGGACAAGTCATGGGATGCTCGGGGAACATCATTACCGAGCAAACTCACCTGAGCTGGAACCAAGTTCCAAGGCCATAATTGTTACATCCCACTCTCACCTAAACACCCACTTAAAACAGATAATATTGGACCTTCAATTGCACTAGCGATGGTAGTAATCATGATCTCCCCACTAACCTAAGCTATAAATAGCAGAAGTTGGGGAAGATGAAGGGGTTCAGAAAAAAAAAAAAAAGAGAAAACAGTCACTTAGAGAGGGGAGGAACATTACTTTGAGTCTCTGTGCCGAGAATGACCCAAAGTAGGAAATCTCGAAGCCCACTTTACAAATAAATTGTGAGCCTAAGTGAGGTTGAGCCCAACAGTCTCGTTTTAGGCTTGCACAATTGGCGTCCACCGTGGGGCTCTCCTACAAAGCTGTGGTTTGACTGAGACTCAAATAAGGGAAATGTCCGAGGGACGTTCGGGAGGGCGTGCCCAGAGTGGTTCCATGGGATCTTCTCAGGGGTCCACATGGCGGGAAAGAAGACAAAAAGGGCGCGAGGATAGGGAGCGCCTGCGACGAGAGGAAGAGTCTGGCCTGGGAGAAGGGTCAGATCAGACCCACCGAACGGTGTCGGGTGTCTCGGGACATAGGCAGTATGATGACAGAGACTGAGAGCTGGAGCGGTTGCGCAGACTGGTGATGGATCTAGAACTGGAAGCAAGGGGTCGATGCCAAGAAAAGGACCGCCACCACTAGCAAAGGAGAAATGATAGCACGGGAAATCGGGACGAAAAGGGCTCTAGCCAATCCAGTACACGACGATTCCAAAACCGATCACCCTCTTAAGAATCGCACTGGCGTAGGAATCACTCACACTCCCGAGAGACACGTCATTGCCGGAACTATTCACGTTCATATGGATACGAAGACCGAGGGTCTGATTCGCCAGAGGAATGACGACCCCACAATGCTGCCATGGACGCCATAAGCCGAGCCTTACGAAAGGCTGCTCGGTCACCATTCTCAGATGAAATTGAACGGGCCCCTATGCTGAGTAGATTTATAGGACCGCCATTCAATTCCTACGACGGGAAGACGGACCCTGTGGAGCATGTCAGTCATTATATCCACATGATGTCCTTGCATGCACACAATGATGCCTTGATGTGTAAGGTATTCCCCTCCAGTCTCGGCTCCACGGCCCTGAGATGGTTCAATGGGTTACGAAAAGGCTCCATTCGTAGCTTTGCCGAGCTGATTCAAGAGTTCGGCAATAGATTCATGACATGCAGCCGAGTGCCGCAGCCAGTGGATGCGCTACTTTCCATAAAGATGAGGGTCGGTGAAACCCTTCGGAGTTACGCCAGCCGGTACTGGGAACTCTACAACGAGATCAGTGGAGGAAATAAGAAGATAGCGGCAAGCACCTTTAGGATGGGGCTCCCCGAAGATTCTGAATTACGGGAGTCATTGACGAAAAGACCTCCTGAGGATATGAGGCAACTTATGAGGCGCATTGAGGAGTATAAACGCCTGGAAGATGATCGGCTACAAAATAAGGGGAAAGCCCCATTACTCGGGAGATCTCGGTAGGGTGTTATCCCAGCAAGACCGAAAAAAGAATTCAGGATGCAAGAACCAGAGGCACAAATTGAGGGAGTTAATGTGGCGTTCAAAGAATCTGTGCAAAAAATTCTAGATCGGATTAAGAACGAATCATTCTTCAGATGGCCGAACAAAATGGGGGGTGACCCATCTCGGAGGAACCAAAACTTGTATTGCACATACTATAGGCACTAAGGGCATACCACCGAGCAGTGTCGGGTACTGAAAGAACATCTCAGGCAGTTAGTAAAAGTAGGGTATCTGAAAGAGTTTGTAGTGGACTTCGCTGACCGAGATTTCGACCAGGGTGTTCAGCAGAGAAGGAATCCCCTCCCACCACCACTGGGAGTGATCGAAGTCATCCACGCTGCCCTGAGAGGTACAGCAGCAGCTAAAGGGATACTGACAGTGGCTTGCACAGAAGGAGAATCGCTCGAGAAGAGGATGAAAGTTGGTCGGCTAACCATCTCTTTTGGCAAAGAAGACTTGTAAGGGACGATCCAACCTCATGATAATGCGTTGGTAGTAACAGCTCGGATAAGCGGATTCTTGGTAAAAAGGGTGATGATAGACCAAGGAAGCGGAGCCGACGTGATGTACCCAGACCTGTTTGAAGGGCTCAGATTGAAGAGTCAGGATTTGGCGAAGTATGACACGCCATTGGTTTCGTTTGACGGAAGGGTCATGGTTCCCGAAGGGCAAATTTCTCTCTCGGTGGACATGGAAGGCAAGGAAGTAGTAGTGACCTTCATAGTAGTCCAGTCATTCTCACCGTACACTGCAATCCTGGGAAGGCCGTGGATCCACGCAATGAAAGCCGTTCCGTCCACCCTGCACGTGAAAGTGAAATTTCCCACCGAGTATGGAGTCGTCATGGTGTGAAGGAACCAACGAGTGGCTAGGCAGTGTCTGGTTGCCACGGTCAGATGGAAGAACGAACAGCTCGGACGAGCGAAGGAGACCGAAAAAGAGCCTTTATAGCAATCACAGAAGCCCCGAGGGGAAACAGGGGCGGACGTTGCCGAGGAGGTTTTGAAGGTCAGAATTTTTCCGGACGAAGACAGGTATTTCCAAATAGGCATGAGCATGAACGACCGAGAAAAGGTAGAAATGTTGTTGTTTCTTTTACAGAACGTGGATGTTTTTGCCTGGAGTCCGTACGAAGTGCCCGACGTAGATCCCGAGTTCATTGTCGACAAGCTTAACGTGGACCCATCATTCCCCCCGAAAAAGCAAAAACCAAGAAGAGCATCGAAGGAGCATGCTGACATGGTGAACTTGGAAGTCCAGAGGCTGAAGGAAGTAGGGGCGATAACGGAAATATTCTTCCCGAGGTGGTTAGCGAATACGGTGGTGGTGAAGAAAAAGAATGGTAAATGGAGAGTTTGTGTGGATTTCACATACTTAAATAGGGCATGCCCCAAGGATCCGTTCCCAATGCTCAAGATTGACCAACTAGTAGATGCCACGTATGGGCACCCGAGGATGAGCTTCTTGGATACTTTCTAGGGGTACCACCAGATTGCCTTGGCGTCTGAGGACTGAGAAAAGACAGCATTTATTTCCCCGAGTGCTAACTATCACTACGAAGTCATGCCGTTTGGGTTGAAGAACGTCGGTGCCACATACCAGCGGATGATGACGAGGATGTTCCGAGAGAAAATTGGGTGCACGGTGGAAGTATACATTGATGACATGGTGGTAAAGAGCAAAAAGGAGTCGCAACACACGGAAGACCTCCGGGGAGTATTTGAGATACTCCAGCAGCATAAGTTGCGCTTGAACGCTGAGAAGTGTACTTTCGGTGTGGGGGCTAGCAAGTTCTTGGGTTATCTGATTTCTACTCGGGGGATAGAAGCCAATCCTGACCAGATAAATGCCATGAATCGCCTCATACCACCGAGCAATCCAAAGGAAGTATAGGTGCTAACCAGGATGTTAGCCGCCCTAAACCGATTCATCTCCAAATTCGCGGATCGCTGCAGACCGTTTTATCAACTTCTGAAGAAGTGGAAGGGGTTTCATTGGGACGAGGAATGTGACAAGGCCTTTTGAGAACTGAAGGAGTACTTGGCAAAAGCACCCATGTTAACAGCCCCGGAGTCCGGGAAGGATTTGTTTATGTACCTCTCAGTGTCTAACCATGCCGTGAGTGCTGTGTTACTAGGGGACCAAGGAGTACAGCAGCCAATGTATTACATAAGCAAAACCTTAGTAGATGCCGAGACGAGATACTTGCCCCTTGAGAAGCAAGTTTTGGCACTAATGCACGCCACGAGGAAGTTGCCACATTACTTTCAAGCTCATACGGTATTCGTCCTCATCGAGTATCCCCTGCAATCGTTGCTAAAGAGATCGGACTTCACGGGCTGAATAGCCAAATGGGGAACTCGTTTGGGTTCGTTCGACATAAGGTACCAACCGGTAGAGGGATAGGTTCTTACTGATTTCATTGCAGAATTCACCCCTAAGAACGATGGGAAGATAATCTGTAACGCGGAGCGTCGTCCATGGAAAATGTTTGTAGGCGGCACTTCGAATGCTATGGGAGCCGGAGCTGGTATTGTCATAATCACCTCGGAGGGCATACGATTAGAACACTCCTTCAGATTAGGATTCAAAGCCTCAAAAAACGAAGCCGAGTACAAGGCCTTCCTGGCCTGGTTGAGGGCCGTATTGCGTTTAGGCGCGAAAGATGTTGAGACTTATTCGGACTCTCGGCTGGTCGTTTATCAAATCATAGGGAGCTTTGAAGCTCGGGACTCTCGGATGAAAGCCTATCTGAGTGCAGCTAAGTAGATCATTGGCCGGTTCGGGACAGTGAAGGTAGCCTAGGTAAGTCGGGCACAAAACAGACATGCCGACTCGCTGGCCACGTTGGCTTCATCCTCTACCGAGAATATACCTCAGCTGGTCAAGATAGAGCTTATAAGGGAGCCAAGCATCTAGGTGAAAAGTGATGACAACCTGGCTGGGGTTGAAGTTGCCATGATGTCAATGGCAAATCCGTGTTGGATGAACCCGATCATAGACTTCATAGCCGAGGATAAAGTTCCGGACGATGAAAAGGAGGCCAAAAAGATTCGTCGGGTGGCTTCCCGGTATTGGTTGTCGGCAGATCGCAAGTTGTACCGAAGGTCTTTCGCATGCCCTTAACTTTTATGTCTACATCCTGAGAAAGTGAACGAACTTCTGACCGAGCTGCATGATGGAGTGTGTGGTGGCCATGTCGAGGGACAGTCTCTAGCGCACAGGGCTATGACCCAGGGGTTTTGGTGGCCACAGATGTAGAAGGATGCCGCAGAATACGTCAGGAGGTGTGAACAATGCCAAAAGCATGCCCCTCTGATCCACCAGCCAGCAAGTCGTCTAAACCCCGTCAGCAGCCCATGGCCGTTCACACAATGGGGGCTAGACATCCTTGGCC
Organism: Quercus lobata; assembly: GCF_001633185.2. Classification (NCBI taxonomy): domain Eukaryota; kingdom Viridiplantae; phylum Streptophyta; class Magnoliopsida; order Fagales; family Fagaceae; genus Quercus; species Quercus lobata. The sequence goes on from NC_044907.1 coordinate 64,098,296, forward strand.
CTTTTCCCTGATCAACAGGTAACCGCCGTTTTGTATTGGTGGCTGTGCATTACTTCACGAAGTGGGCGGAAGCCGAGGCCTTAGCCAACATTCGGGATATCGACGTGAAAAAGTTTTTGTGGAAAAACATAGTCACAAGGTTCGGGGTACCGAACTCACTAGTATCAGACAACAAGCTACAGTTCGATAGCAAAGCTTTCCGGGCCTTCTGCAGCGATCTCGGCATTAAGAACAAATACTCAACCCCGGCATACCCTCAAAGCAACAGCCAAGCTGAGGCAGTGAACAAGACGATTTTGAACGGGTTGAAGAGGAGGCTGGACAGGGCAAAGGGGAGATGGGTTGAAGAGCTGCCTAACATTTTATGGGCTTACCGTACGACTCCCAGAAGATCCATGGGTGAGACCCCTTTCTCTTTGACATATGGGGCGGAGGCCGTAATACCAACCAAGCTAAGCTTGTGCAGTGCACGGGTCGTAGGATTTGACCTTGCCCAGAACGCCGACATGATGATGGAGCGCTTGGACTGGTTAGAAGAATGTCGGGAGGCCGCAACCATACGGCTCACAGAGTACCAGCAGAAACTGTCCCAGAGATATAACCAAGATGTAAAGGAGAGGGAATTCAGCGCCGGGGAACTGGTTCTAAGGAGGGTCGTGGGAAACATGCGATACATAGCTACCGAGAAGCTTGCTCAAACATGGGAAGGGCCGTACAGAATTACCGCCATCGCTGGCGCGGGGGCTTACTACCTAGAAGATCTTGACGAGAGGCCGCTCCCTCAGCCATGGAATACTCACAATTTAAAGAAGTTCTACCCGTGACCATCCATATAGTAAATGTAAGTCAAAACTTTGTACTTCGCTAAAGTCAAGATAATGATGAAGTTACTTGTCTAAGCTATTTTCGATCCCGTCATTACACATTAAGAGAATTGCATGTTTTGTACAAAAAAAAAATTCTAAGGACAAAAGCCTCGTCCTTGGTTCGATCAAAATCACCGAGCAGGCAGAAACCTTATCGTTACAAAAAAATTCTAAGGACAGAAGCCTCGTCCTCAGTTCGATCAAAATCACCGAGCAGGCGGAAACCTTATCGTTACAAAAAATTTCTAAGGACAGAAGCCTCGTCCTCAGTTTGATCAAAATCATCGAGCAGGCGGAAACCTTATCGTTACAAAAAAAAAATTTCTAAGGACAGAAGCCTCGTCCTCGGTTCGATCAAAATCATCGGCCAGGCGGAAACCTTACCATAAAAAAAAAAAAAAAAAAAAAACCATTGTATGAATGCGATACACTAAGGCATGATTTAACCAAACAGGTAGCTCTCGGCCTGACTTACTACATATAAGAAACCACTAACATAATCTAAGCAAACACACAAATAAATAGAGAGTCATTCAATGAGTTGAAAGCAAAGTTAAAAAGCAGAGTTAATATCTCGTCGCCAAAACTCAGCAATTGTTTACGGGTCATCCCCGTGAAATAAGGAAATTGTTCGTTCACCACAACCCGGTGACGTAGGCAAATATACCATTGAGAAAATAAACTAAAAATGCTATAAAGATAAGTAAAAGCATGAAAAAACTAGACTGCAGATAATCAGCTGGAGGGCCGGGTTGGATCTGTCAATTCTTGCTGGTCGGTCAAGGGGTAATGTGGGTCTTCACCAAGAAGGTCCTGTACAGTTAGGATGCTAGTGGCCTCCATCTCATCTGGCTCGGCATGAGCATCGATCTGTTCAACCAGCTCCCTCATGCTTGCTGTTTCTTCCTCATCAGCGGCAACCGGTGGATCCTGCATGGTTGTAACGGGGCTCGGGAAGGGAATTTGGCCGGGGTCTCTCAGAGGGGAATCCTCGGGAACTCCCAGAGCTTGAAGAGCGGTAAACCACCCGGCCTCAAAATCTAGCTTCCGGGCCTGGGCCACTACCGGTTCCACAGATTGCTCGGCATCAGTGAATCCCTCGTTGTACCACTTCTGCTCGCAAGCCTCCAGGGATGCCCTCAGGTCGGTTAGCTCCTTGGCTTGAGAGGTGTTGAGGCTAATGGCTTCGGCTAGCTTCACGTTCGTTTCTTTCTGCTTAGCCAAAAGTTTAGCACACTTCTTCTCCGCCAGCGCTCTATTTTTCTCCGCGGCAGCGGCCCTCTTCTCGGCGGATTCAGCTGCCTTTAGTTTTTCCTTTGCTATTTTGGCAGTTGATTCCCACGCCCCCTTTTCACGGTCGATCTCCTTGGCAAGATCCCGTGCACGGCCAGCCAGTATGTAAGCCAGTACGGAAGTAGAAGTAAATGTATGGAAAGGAATAGACAACTAAGGAGTTACCGCAATAGCGTGCCACTCTAATCAGCGCCCCACGGACTCCTTAGACCCCTCCTCGAAGGCATGCACGTCGTCGAGAAGAAGAAGACCCTCGGCCAGGGTCTAGGCAATACGGCCACCCTCGCCTTTCTCCCACATCCGCACACAGGCGGTCGAAGGCAAAGGCTTGCCGTCCAACAAAAACTTGGGCTTTCCACGCTGGAGCAGCTTGGGAGGAGGACACAACCCCCAGACCGACCTGGGTCTCCGGCTCGCGGATAACGATCCCCCCTGTTGGCTAGGGAGAAGTCTGGACGACAGCATCTCCCGGACCCATGGATGGTTGATCGGCGACCTTCTGTTTCTTACGGGCTCGTCTAGCTTGAGAAGAGGGTGGAGGGTGAGGCACCTGGCTCTAACCCTGAGAAGGTGGGGGCAGGATGGGTTGCCGTGCACCGGGCACAAAGCGATCAATAGTCATAACCTTCCTTGACACCATGTTTTCGCTGGGTTGGGTATCTTCAGCCGACAAGGCAATCGCTTCAACCACTGGTTGCTCAGACTCCGCAACAGGGTTCTCAGGCAGCGCTTGCTCTTGAACATGGTCCTCTTGTTGAATTGCCTTGTGAGCTAACTCTCTAAGACGCCGAGACACACGTTCCACGGAATTGTCCCGTAAAGGAGCTAGCTCATCCGAGCAAGTGTAGCGCCTTCCAAACTCCTTCGCCTCCCCAATTGTAAGCTTCGGCAGCAAGAAGTTCGCGTACCGAACGTCAATATATGACAGCAGGGGACTATCAACTAATAGTGTCTGCTTAAAGGTCTACCAGGTAGAGTAAACTGGCTCTACTCTGAGGATTAGGTGTGAGGCCCGAAGCTGTCCGTCCTAATGCACGAATATCTCGGAACGAAGGATGAAGTTCAGGTCTTTTACGTGGACGGTTCTGATGTCTGGAACGAACACTTTGCCGTCTGCAAAAGAACAAGTGTTATATCAATATCCGATGATGAAGATCTACTTCAATAAAGAGGAAAGAAAAGGAAAAAGGGGGGGGGGGGGGGAAATAGTTAGACCAAGGGATTGGTACAAACCCACTTCACGCCGTAAAAGAGGGCAAGGGACTTCCCCGACAAACCAGTTGCCGCGCACCTGAACAAACTCCCCGGCAGAGTTCCTATTCGAATTAGGTAGGCATGATATCAGCCGTACCCGATTATCTCTTGTTTTTAGGTTATAGTTGGTAGCTTTGTTCCCACAGAGGCTATACATATGGTTAATATCATGGTAATTTAACTGTAAATCAAAGGTGTGGTTCAACCTACTGACGCAGCTAACTACCCGGTAAAAGTTGGGGGGAAGCTGGTCAGGACACAGTCCATAATACCTAAGTGTATTTGCTAAAAGGGGATCTACGGGGAACCTAACCCCACCCTCTAGAATTGACATTAAAGGAAAAAAGATTGTGCCTTGTCCTCGGTGTAGAGCAATTTCACTCTCGTGGCAGTAAGTCACTTCCATGTCAACGGGAATATTAAACTTGAGTCTAAAAGTGGCCAAGGCAGTCGGGGCCTCCAAGAGATAAGAGTAGCCCACCTGTGACGCTAAATGCTATGAAAGGGAACTTGAAGAAATAAGTTGAAGGAATAGGACTTCCGAGACCAAAAGGCTCGGCTGGCTCCTTGATTCTTCCCGGCAATCGGGTATAAATCAAGGGAGGGCTAATGTACGGTACCGAGATCCCAAGACCCTTATGGGTCTTGGGCTCAGGCCCAATGGAACGGCCCCATCGCCCTAAACCCTTCTTGAAACTGCCTTCATAAAGAACGAGTTTTGGGCCTCGGATCCTGAGCTGTGCTCGGCATAAAACTTCCCAAACAATCATATAAACCTTGTCCGGACAAGTTATGGGATGCTCGGGGAACATCATTACCGAGCAAATTCGCCTGAGCTAGAACCAAGTTCCAAGGCCATAATTGTTACATCCCACTCTCACCTAAACACCCACTTAAAACAGATAATATGGGACCTTCAATTGCACTAGCGATGGTAGTAATCATGATCTCCCCACTAACCTAAGCTATAAATAGCAGAAGTTGGGGAAGATGAAGGGGTTCATAAAAAATAAAAAAAATAAAAAAAAAATAAAAAAGAAAAGAAAAGAGAAAACAGTCACTTAGAGAGGGGAGGAACATTACTTTGAGTCTCTGTGCCGAGAACGACCCAAAGTAGGAAATCTCGAAACCCACTTTACAAATAAATTGTGAGCCCAAGTGAGGTTGAGCCCAACAGTCTCGTTTTATGCTTGCACAATAGGAATAAGAATGGGGAGAGGGGATCTCCTTGCCTAATGCCTCTTGTTGGGTGGATTAGGCCTCTTGGTTCACCATTAATCAAAATGGAATATGTAACTAATTTCACACAAAGCATGATCAAATGTATCCATTTTTCTACAAAGCCCATTTTCCTCATCAACTCCTCCAGAAAAGACCATTCCACCCTATCATAGGCCTTACTCATGTCCAATTTCAGAGCCATAAAACAATGATTATTGGATTTGTGATTCTGAATGCAATGTAAAGTTTCAAAGGCAATAAGAATGTTATCAGATATTAGCCTATCTTTTGTAAAGGCTAATTGGTGTTCAGTTATGATTGTAGGCAGCAAAGTTTTCAACCGATTTGCTAACACTTTAGAAAAAAATTTATACAGTACATTACAAAGGCTAATTGGTCTAAATTGATGCACATATTCCGGGTTTTTAATCTTTGGGATAAGACCTATAAAGGTGTGATTTAGTGGGTGAGGTAGAGTACCTGTGTTTAACCATGTAAAAACTGATGAAGTGACATCCTTTTCCACCGTACTCCAAAAATGTTGTTAAAAGAGTGGAGGCATCCCATTCGGACCTGGTGTCTTTAGAAGTGCCATCTGTTTCAAAGCAATTAAAACCTCATCTTCTTTAAACTCCTGAGTAAGTGAAGCATTCATCTCCTCTGAAATGACTTATGGAACATGGTCTAGGACACTACTAAGAGAATCTATTGTGGAAGAAGAGAAGAGCTTACGATAATAATTTACAATTATTGCTAAAACCTCCTCTAGTTGGACTCTCCAAACATCTTGTTCATCCCTAATCCCTCCAATCTGATTTTTCCTGAACCTTTTTGTTGCCCGGCTATGTAAGTACTTGGTGTTTTTATCTCCTTGGCTGGCCCATAGAAGTCTAGACTGTTGCGCCCACATGCGAGCTTCTCTATCCAATAGCACATTTATCTCAGATTTTAGCTCCCGTACCTTTTGGTTATTCCTACTAATGATGGCCTAATTTTCGGCCAAGACCAGCAGGTTCTTCTTTCTGTTCAGCTCTTGACAAACACTTCCAAACACATCCCGATTCCATCTGTTCAGCTCTTATCAACTTTTGCTAGGATCTCCTTACTCAAATCTGACCCGAAAGTAGAGTGCCAGGCTGCTTGAACCATTTCCTCACAACTTGGATGTGATAGCCACATCTCTTTAAAACAAAATGGTTTTCTCTTTGGTGGTAGGTCTAGTGGTGGAAGTACAAGTAGGATAGGTCGGTGATCCGACGAATCACTTTGTAAATGATAGACCCTTGAACCTGGGAATTTCATAAACCAATCATTTGTAGCTAGCCCCCTATCAAGCCTTTCCCATATTGAACTACCATTCACAAAATGCCTACTTCAAGTGAACTTTGGCCCCAAGTATCCAAGGTCCATGAAATTGCATTCGTCAATGACTTCTCAAAATAATTGCCTCTGATTGTGAGATTGAGCTACTCCACCTAATTTTTCATCTTGTTTTGTGATCTCGTTGAAATCACCCATACATATTCACAGAACTCTGGAATTGGAATTAAGATGCCTAAGTTGATCCCAAGCTTCCCATCTTCTGCTTGTCTCTAGTTCACCATAAAAACCAGTGAATCGCTATTCATCCTCCATACCTTGATCGATAATAGCATCAACGTAATACCTATGCGACCCTACAATCTTCAAATTAATTGTTGACTTCCAGAATAGAACCAAACCCCTTCCTTGGCCTTTCCTTTGAACTACCCATCTGTGATCAAAATCTATATTATGTTGAACTTGTTCTAGCCTTGCTTCATCTGTCAGAGTTTCGGCTAAAAAAACGACAAAAGGATCCTTTGCCCATATGATTTCTACAAGCTCTTTCCCTGTACGTAAGTTCCCAAGCCTACGACAATTCCATGCTGGGCAACTCATTGTTCCTGGTGGGGCTAGGAACCAGCCTCCACCAATTCGAAATAGGCACCATCTTCAACTTGAGAAACCTGTACTCGCTTCTTTGGTAACTCCGGTAGAAACTCACATGTGCTAGCACTTCTTTTTTGGCCTGAACAATACCCAAAAATTTCATTGTTTGTGGGAACCCCTTGTCTCGCACGGCAGGTCCAGGTTGGGAGCACTCGAAGGTGCTCATGTTTCAGTGAAACCCTAACAGCCTCATGGGCATCATGTGGCTCATTAAGATGGTTGGCAATTGTCACATTAACCCGGTCACGTGACTCTTTAAAGTGGGATGCATGTGTCTCATTAACCCGGTTTGAATTTGAGGGAGTATATGGATCACGTGGTTCAGTTACAATAGGAGTTGAATGCTTTGAATTTTCAGACTTAAGTGCTGCCAGCTCAACATTAATTTCCGCAAAGTACTCATTATTTTGGTTCTTAATGCTATCTGAAATTGAAGGAGTGATTGGGGTCTCATGATTCTCCTTAATTGCATCTAGTTGCTCCTCATGTAACGTCTTTCGTTGGCTAACGTTACTTGCTGAATTTGAACTGTTCGGCTTCCCAATGTTGTTTCTGTCTCCGTCAACCTGCCGTGTTTCTTCAACCATAACAACCTGGTCCACCGGAGGTTGAACTGAACCATCACAGTCCATGGCCGAAACAGCTTGCTTCCTTGCCGTGTAAAAACCTGGGACTTTAATCACATTCTTTTTTAAAGGGACAAAATCTAAGGCTCGAATACTAGGACCAAACTGACGTTGATCTGGTTGAAGTGTCCCCTCGCTTTCAATCCACATTTCACAATCCTTATCATCATGAGTCAAGCATTCACACCAGTAGCACAAGTTTGGAAGCCTCTCGTACTTAAAGCTAACCCATGTCTGCTTTCCATTCCCCAAAGAGACAAGGCATCCTCGGCACAAAGGGAGTGATAAATCTATTGAAGCCTGAACTCGTAAAAAACTACCCCCGTCAGAGTCCTTAGGTTCAATAGGGGAAGAAACATCCCCAATGACTAAACTAATCTTTAACGCCGCCTCCATAGTCATAAAGCGTATAGGAATACCATGAGGCTGAACCCAAAAACTTGCTTTGTTGAATTTGAGCTTATGGATGGCTTCCTCTTTCTCATATCGTTCCATCACTACTAGGTGTTTGTCAAAACTCCGTGGCTCGCTCTGCAAAATCCGCTCGACACCCGCTTTATTGTCAAAGGTAAAGAGTATTATGTGGTCACCCATATTCTGAATCTTGAAGCCATTACATGCCCTCCACAATGGGGTGAAGGTTCTTGCGATGACATCAATATTCAGAGCTCGCTTTGTGAAAAACTTTGCTGCAATGTAAAAATCCTTAGTTGAATCCTCTTGGTTGAGGCAACATCCCGGCCCCTCCCTCTTAGATAAAGTTAGACGGCTCCGATTTTGTGTAAGGTCGTCCATTGATTGGTTGAAGGCGTAAACCTCACTCTTGTGTTTCCCTAAACCCCAGAAAAGGAACCCACTACCCGAGGAATAATCTTGTTTTTCCACGGAGACTAAAGATGCCTTCGTAGTGAAGGGACAACCTATTCTACTGCAGCAAAGAAGTTAAAGGGAGTTAGAGGAGGAGAGTACATTATAGTCATCTGCTATTCACACATTGGTCCAATATCTCTCCATTGTTTTAGTCAAATTGAACCCCGTATGAGTTGAATGAAATAAGTAGTAGGGTTGTACGTACTAATTTTAATGGACAGGGCGTGCGAGTGAGGTGGGTGGATTGGGACCCAATTTTGTTTCATACTTTGGTATTGCATAGAGGGGGAATTGAGAAAAGAGAATCTATTCTTTCATAGCTTCATCACTATGAAAAGGATTAGCATTATTGCCGTTGGTGGCAATAATATTTTCATATATACCATCATTTATTCAACAGTTAAATGGTGCAAGAGTAGGAAGTGAAAGCAGTAAAAGAGAGAGATTGACTGATTTATTGACACCATATATTCTTTGTGTAGTTGCCAATTTGCGCTTCTCTGTATTGATCATAGTCATCAAGGTCTCTATAGAGAAAGGGTGCAGTCGTTATGTGCTATTGTCCTACGGACAAGCTTTTGGAGCTCTAACCACGGGTGTTCTTGCACTTCTCTACGAAAGGTTTCCTTCCATCTTTTCTCTTCTTTTAATGGCCCTTTCTTATTATTCTTGGCACTAATCTTCTTTTTCTTCATTTTTTATTTCCTTATAAAATATTTTCAACTTTGTCTGTTTACCTTGGAGGCTGGGGTTGAATCCCTGATATTTCCATTGGAAACACTAATAGCAGTTAGAAATACCAAATGATGCTGCAAAGTTGTGATTTACATGTTTTATGTTGGATTTATTCCATGATAAAAAAGTGTTGTAATTGCTTTAATTTTGTTCCTTGTATTTTGTGAGATTTTATTGTATTGGGTTTAGTATTAAGTTGGTGAAGAATCTAGCATGAAATGAAGATCAGTGCATTTTGCGACTAACTCGGGAGAAAGGTTCCCGCGAAAAGGGCATGTGAGAAGTATTTGACTGGAAGCTGAAGAGTCATGTCAGGCTATCAATTTTGCGAGTATTTTGTGGGTATCGCGAGATACCCGCGAGACTCTTTGCTTGGAGGACTTTGAAATGTGACTTTCTTACCCTTCACCCATACTATATATACTCTCATTACCCACAAAAGTAAAGGAGGCCATTCAGAAAGAAAAACTCTTAGATAGGTTTTCTACAACACACACACCCATCTTTTAGAGAGAGAACTATTCATCCTTAGTGAGAAATCATTCTAGCCTCTTCTCCTTCCCTCTCCCATTGTCATGCCTTGGGATACAACCCACATTTATTCTGAGTGTAGAGAGTGTTTTGGAGTTTGGGAAGCTTTGGAGATTTTCCAAAAGAAGCCAGTGAGGCTTTGCAAATGCAATCAGGCGTATTGCGAGCTCTAGAAAGCTAGACAAGACACGGTTCTGAGAAGCCTTGTTGGAGTAGGGACTTTGGAGGGCTTAGGTACATTGGGTAGATTAGGCTTGGAGGATCTCTTGGTATTCGTGTATCCCAACTTATTGTCTAGTGGATCAATTTACGGCTTGGAGGATGGCGGAGAGGTTTTTTGCCGAGTTCTTCGGTTTCCTCTTTGATAACACATCACCATGTTATTTTGAGTTTACATCTCTCTTCCCTTACTCTTATGCTTTACTTTTATTGTTTGTTGTTCTTGCTTATGCACTAGAGTTGTATCGATTGATTGCGCTTCATTTACTCTTGTTTCCAAACTTAGATAAGTTAGAGTAAAAGCAATCTAGCCATAATTTTTAATTGGGAGTCTAAACAGCTCTTGTGTTTTTAACACAAATTCGAGCTTTCAGATGCCAATTTCGTTACAAGACTCTTAATAACTTCAAATAATTCTCTCATTGATTATCAAAAAGTTATAAAGTGATATAATACTAACCATAACTTATTAATGGGAAATGTTAACCAATGCACATTGGTTTAGGGGTTATTTTGAGAAACATTTTATTGGGAGAATGATAAAACAATAAATATTTTTATTAACAATTGCTTTAAGAGCATCCATTAACATGATTCTTGATGTATATAGAGTATAGCAAAAATGCTGGACATCCCTTATCTTCGATGAACATCAACAACAAAAGAATTTACTCATTGCCATGGTAAAAGGTACGTCACACTTGAATTAGGAGAGTATTCAAGTCCTTATTCCTCACTAATCATCAAATAATTGCAAAAAATGATTTTCAAAAGCTTGAAAAATGCAAGAAAGAGTCTTCTAATCAAAGTTTTCAAACCCAGACTGGACCGTATGATCCAACTTGGATAATCGGGAACCTCTCACTAACACGATTCTTTTAACTACTAGAACCGTTCTATGCACAAAAAGCATGAAACTGTTCTAGCCAAGGTTAAACCGCCTGGATTTGAGAACCGTGAACGGTTCTCACGGTTCAGATCAACGCTTTAAAAAAAAAAATAAAAAATTAGAATCTCACAGCACCTTATCACCATGGTTGAAGCTTCAACCACTATGAGATGCTGTCAAACATTGAAAATATTGAGATCCTATTATCTCTATCTTGCTAGCTCTATCTTTCATTTGTTCTTTGTCCAGAACTTTTTTTCTTAATCTTCTTCTCTTTCTCTCCCTGTCTTGTTTTCCTGCCTCTACTCCATCTAGATGTTGTGTAAACTGGTTTAAGAAAACTAAAGAAAGGTAAAAAAGAGAAAAGGTATGAACTGGGAAGTTGGAGTGACGGAAGAAATGAAGGTTAAGAAGATGAAAGAAGGGAAAAATATGTAGAAGTCAAAGGTTGACTTGGTGTAGAGATTATTTTTAAAGGTGTGGTGTAGATTAAACCTTGGGAAATGGAAGCCTTGAGGAAATAAAATAAATAAAAGGTAAAGTTGATGTCCTGATCCAAACGTGATGTGTTGCTGTGGAGGGGCAGGTGAATGGAGGGAATAAAAAGAAAAAGATTTTAAATTTGTATTGGGTTAGAAATAGAAAGATTATGCCTACAATATTTTCACAATAAATTTTAAGTGGTGGATTGTTACTGGTTGTCATTGTTGGAACAAAAAAGTAATCTTAATGATACGTTCAAATTTGAACCAACCTATAATTTGTTGTAAAAATATTGTGGACGTAGATGTTTTAGATTAGAAATTAACGTAATGATATTTTTACTTAATATTTTTATAATATTTATACAATAAATTCTTGTATTAGATTAATATTTAAAGTAATGTTAATTCTCTAAAAGAATTAGACTATTTTAGTTAATTTTTTATTTTTTTATTAATTTAATGTTTTTATATATATTTAAAATAATTATTAAATTAATTATGACGTCATCACAGTACGACCTCGGTTCGATTTCAAAAACCTTAAACCTCTTCCTTTTACGGTTCAATGAACGGTCCAAGTCTGAAAACCTTGCTTCTAATAGTTCGTGTGTTGATTTGCGCATGCTTGAGCCCATTTGACATGCAAAACTATTACTTTGATGTCTTTGGACAATTGTGTAACACGTGTGGGGGGTTATGCCATGTCCTTGTATCCCGTTCTAACACTTATAGAGGCCTGTTCTATAGAATAGATGCAAAAAAAAAAAAAATTTAAAAAAATAAAAAACTACTTTCCAAACAATAAATGGTTATAAATATTTACATAATATATATGCAACGACTTTGATAATTTGAACTCACGCTGCTCTACTCTCCCAAGCACTTATGGCTTGGGCAGGTACAAATTCTCCCAACAGTGGTCAAAAAGTATAGGATCACACTTTGAGTTTGACACAACTTAGACACAAGAGAAAGGGTAGTTAAATTACTTTTTATTAAGTACAAATAGTGAACCCATATGTAAATAATATAACCAAATCACACATTAACAAATATATAAATTGTGTCAAAATGTTTATCTATAAATGAACTGAACGGGCAGTGGTATAGGAGATAACGATTATCTCCATATAGGCGCTTAATTCTTGGCCTTTTATAGGTCCATCCATCCATTTTTTATAGGCCAAAATGGGCAAATGCCCTTTTCGTGCAAATTATACAGCCTTCTGCCCCATTTCCCAAACTAATTAGGGAAATGCCTCTCTTCTGTAATTCGATTTTCTAAAAATCGAGTTTCAACTTAAAACTCAATTTTTGGACAATCGAGTTATAACAAATTGAAAATTAAAAAAAAAAAAAAATTGCTGAAACTCGAGCTCCATGAACTCGAGTTCCATGAAATTTTTTAAAGCCCTATAGTAGCATTTTAAAACCCTATAGTGGCGTTTTAAGTCTGATCGCTCCATAGGGAGCCCTATAGTGGCGTTTTAACATGAAAGTTTTTTTCTTAAGTCTGATCGCTCTATTAGGGAGCCTTATAGTGGTGTTTTAAATACCAATAGTGGCGTTTTTTTTATGGAACTCGAGTTCCATGCATTTTTTTTTTTTTTTTTTTTTTTTTTTTTTTTTAAGTTTTACCTATAGCTACGTTTCATGGAGGACAATAGTGGCATTTTTTATGGAACTCAAGTTCCATGCATTTTTTTTTTTTTAAAGTTTGATCGCCCCATACATGATTTTATACAAATCGAGTTATACATTGAAACTCAATTTTGAGAAAATCGAGTTACAAAATAGGGGCATTTCCCTAATTAGTTTGGGAAAGGGGGTAGAAAGCTGTATAATTTGTGCAAAATGGGCATTTGCCCAGATTCCCCATTCTTTATAGATACAAGAGAAACAGTGATTGAATTACTTTTTTCTAAGTACCAATAGTGGATCTATGTGTAAATAATGTTATCAAATTACGCATTGACAAATATATAAGTTGTATCATAGTGCATGTTCATAAAAGAACTGAATGGACGGTGGTGCGGGGGATAACTATTGTCTCCAAGGGCGCTTAATTCTCAGCCTTATAGGCCTGCCTGTCCGTGCTTTATAGATGGAAGATACATAATGATTGAAGAGAAGTCATTAAAGAGATTTCGCCTCTTCCCCGAGTTCTCTCCCTACAAATTTCATAATCAAAAGATAAATAAGAGTATGACTAAAATGGACAAAGTTTGACTAGAAACTAGTTTGCAGTTAATAGTCACAACTACACTCCATATATATATATATATATATATATATATATATATATTATATAGAATGTTGATTTTGGCAAATTCTAATAGGCCAAAAACGTATTGACCCCTTGTGATAAATTAACCAATTAATTTAGTCAAGTGAATTAATTAAGTTAATTAACATGCAAACGCGTGGTAGCACAAACAAATCACCAATAAACTAAGTATGCAACAGAAAATAAATTTGACACAGTGATTTGTTTACGAATGGAGAAAACCTACACGGCAAAAACCCCAACGGGTGATTTTCAGGTCACCACTCCTGAAATTTCACTATTATCACAACAAGCAGTTACAAGTAAAGGAATCCCAGTACCTTATACCAACCTACAGTTGAACCCTTACCCCAATACTCAATTGGACTTGTTCTGTAGTGACAATTTCTCCTTTCGATGCACGGCTCCCAAATACGTGACTAACCAATTGCGCGGATCCTAGTACATGACTTCAATCACCAACTAGAGAAGGTTGTTGGCTGTAAAGTTTTTCAATTCATCCCAACGATGAAGATCATAAAGATGTTTGGTCACAAAACCCTACAGTGCACAAACACAGCAACTTCTTCAAGAACGATGAATTAGGGAAAATTCTGTCTCCGGTCACAATTTGCTTGAATAAACTTTGCTCAACACTTGTGCAACTTGTGAACACATTGACGGTCCTTAAAATAATCCTTTTATATGTCTAGAGTTGTGAGAAAAGAAAGTCCAAACACATAAAACCAGATTGGAGTCAAAATAGAATTGGAATCCTGTTTTTCATAAAGCTCGACAGATACTTGTTTGTCGAGATGTTGTCGAGCAGCTATCGAGTCACAGGGCTGGAACAGCTTCTTAAGCTAGCTGTCGAGATTTAATGAACATGTTCTGTAGTGACAATTTCTCCTTTCGATGCACGGCTCCCAAATACGTGACTAACCAATTGCGCGGATCCTAGTACACGACTTCAATCACCAACTAGAGAAGGTTGTTGGCTGTAAAGTTTTTCAATTCATCCCAACGATGAAGATCATAAAGATGTTTGGTCACAAAACCCTACAGTGCACAAACATAGCAACTTCTTCAAGAATGATGAATTAGGGAAAATTCTGTCTCCGTTCACAATTTGCTTGAACAAACTTTGCTCAACACTTGTGCAACTTGTGAACACATTGACGGTCCTTAAAATAATCATTTTATATGTCTAGAGTTGTGAGAAAAGAAAGTTCAAACACATAAAACCAGATTGGAGTCAAAATAGAATTGAAATTCTGTTTTTCATAAAGCTCGACAGATACTTGTCTGTCGAGATGTTGTCGAGCAGCTATCGAGTCACAGGGCTGGAACAGCTTCTTAAGCTAGCTGTCGAGATTTAATGAACAGCATTTCTTCAGCTTGAATCTTGGACAGACTTGCATGTCTTCAACACTTGATCTTGAAACACAGTTTATTGAAATATTAAACACATCCTAGATCTACCCAAATACAAGTAAAGTGCGTTTTGTCAAATGATTAGCCAATTACATAAAATAGTGACATATGTTCCTAACAAGTGAATCACATATTTCCTAATAAATTCACTATTGGATTACATTTTCTTTTTATATCCTCTATGCTTGCCAAATTTCCACAAGACCAAATATCAATATTTGTGTCATCAATCAAATGATTAAATTTTAAATTTTTGTAGTTTAAAATTATGCATAAAAAATAAGTTTATGAATAGAATAATAAATAACATTTAATTGGCACATAATTTGACATTTGTGTTAAGAACACAAAGTATATGCAATCTAATGGTTGGATTTTCAAAATATGAAGCCATTTTAATTTTTTTAGGGGGAGTTGTAGCCCTTGTCTAGTTTTTCAACCAAGTTTCTTCCAAAAATATTATTTTTATATTTTTTATATTAACTATTTTTAATAAAAATTTAAATTTGAAAACAACTAATTGCTAATGATACAACTAATATGTTGCCAACCAACTATTCCAAAACTTGTAAGGGTATATTATTTTGATATTACTCACTAGAATAGTGGAATCCATATAAAATACGATCTTACAGCTCTTTCATCTAGTTGGAATATGGCTTATTTGAACAGAGCTGTGACATATCAGTGAAAAGCTTTAAAACAATAATAAGAAGAAGAGGAAGAAGAAGGAGGTGTTTCTTGAAAAGATTTAGGTGCGACCAACATATTCTAAAACCTTATATATTAGTCGAGAAATTGGCTGAGGACAAGATTACATATTGGCACGATTTTGATCTAGTGTTTGTGCCATCCCACTAGCCCCAAGAGTGGGTACACCAAAGACAGAGACAGTCCAACCAAAGAACAAGGGCACACCTTCACGGCTTTATTTGCCGTTACACGAGTACTTATTCATATTTGTGGAAGGCATGCCACACTAGGAACGGTTTGTGAATAAGAAGTATTGTCAACTAGAGGGAAAGCTCTATCAACTCCTTATCTTGCTTCACATCCTCAGAGAGATACATTGTTGCCATTGTGACTTCGTCATCAAAAGAAAGGGGCAAGAACAACCTTAAAGCACTATCAAATGTCCTAAAAGTTTTCAATCCTTAGCATCTTGAGTGCCAACAAATACCTTTGGTTTCACTTGATTTGAACCATCTCCATCAAGCCATTGCTTACTTCCTTTTGTAGTATGCAGACCTCACCTAATGATGGCGAAAAAGTCACCAGTGAGCCATAGGTACTTGCACACTCGAAATAGCACCTGCACAACACAAAAGAGAAGACCTTGCAGAGAGCACTAGTGTGGTGCCGGCCAAGTACCCTCCGAAGTCAAATTATAACTTCTTACAATTCTAGAGTGCTAGAGAGGGGTGAATTATGCGTACCTTGGCTAGTAAGAGTACTGGGGCTTTTATAGTAGTAGAGGGTTGACATCTCTTCCTTGGTGCAAAAGTTTTTTCCTTATAGGAGTCTTCTTGGGCATATTTGGCAGGATCCTTTCCTTATAGGGATCCTTTGAATAGCATCAAATGTGGAGGGCAAAGCATTTCCTTATATATGCAATCATGGGCAGCAAGTAAACTTGCATCAGGGTCGTCAACTTATTTATTTCTTTCAACCTTACTGGCATCAGTTTGTTGATGTCGTCAACCTTTAGGTGTGTCTTGCAGACTCCCCTCATTGCCCCAATTTAGAACATCATTCGTTAACTCCTACAAGAGGAAGCTGACGGTTGTAACTGTACTCGTCAGCTCGAAGGCTTTATCCAAAACCGTCAGCTTTATGCTTTATATAAGTAAATATGATTTTTATCCTTATCATCGCCCATACTCTCTAAAGCTTGCCACCCTTATCTATTGGATAAGCTTGAAACACTTCTTCCATTATGTAATAGTCTAAGGTTTTCTGGAATGCCGTTGGAATCGTCCTGTGAAAGTTTTCGTTTGAATGTTTGTTTAGTTGTCTGATTAGGAAATCTCAAACATCGAAGACAGCTGGGCCATTATGTTAGCCTCAACATTGGCCTTTCTAGGAACAAGGTCAATCTGAATTTCATCAAACTCAGCAAATCCAATCTAGGGCTTCTTTTGTGCATGGCTGCTACGTTGCTTTAGTTGCCTAATATTCATCGATGACTTGTCTCACAACTAGCTGAGAATCACCCTTATTAACGTTAACATGGTTGGATTGCATGCCCATTTCTACAGCTAGTTCTAACTTGATAAGCAAGACTTCATAGTCAGCTACATTGTTCATGCATAGGAAAAAAAGTAGCACCTAGCACAGCTGGAGAGGCCTAGCCTAATTTCAGAAGTGCTACTTTAGTTCGGATAGACTTCATTCAAGAATGCCGCCGTCCTTGGAATTAATAAGAAAACAAGTGCTTTAGACCCTTGAATAAACTGAAATGAAAGAAAATATGTTTCTTGCTCAACACCTAAAGCGCACTATGCTCTGCTTCAACAAATTAGATATTTCGATGGAACTGGTGAACCACACTAACTAGCTAGATGTGTGCAACAAAGGGCTCATAGTACTCGCTAGTGTAGCTATGCAATGGAAGGGAAGAGGCCTAAATCAACCCCCTTCCCCCCCTTTTTTTTTTAGACTAGCTACGCAGTGGAAGGGAAGGAGTCTATATTGACCCCCTTCCTTCTTCTTTTTCTTTCAAAAAAACAGATTCGGAAAATTAGTTATTGCCTTTTTCACTTCCAAAAATACCCATAATTTAATTAACTTACCCTTATTCTTAAAAAAATAAGAAATGAGGTTAAACAGTAAATAAACAAAAATTAAAAACAAAAAACCTATCAGTTATCAACTCCCCACTAGATAGCCAACCTACCAATGTTTAACACAAAAAAATTTAACTTCCCACTTGTTCTATCAAGAAAACAAAAAACTACCCCCCACCTTCCTATCAAGAAAAGAAAAGACTATCCTTTTTTTTTTCTTAGCGACAAAGAAACAAGTGATAAAAAGAGCCACAATGACAAACACAACGCAGTTAACAATCCAAACCCTATCATAATCATTCAAAAACCCAAATAGCACACATTATCAAAAATACATCTTTTTTTCCCTAAAAATTAGCACAAATTATCTTATCTCACACACTCTTGTTGAATCTTTTTCCTAAAAATTAGCACACACTATCTCTATTTAAAAATATCTCACACATCTCTTTTTCGGTTTCTTTGCAATTTGCAAAGACTTTTATATTGCCTCAATTTCTTGGTCACTTCATCAAAATCTCCAATTTCAGAAAGGGTTGTTTCCTTTGACATTGTTGAAATCATTAATTTATTAGTTTGTTTATTTTGTTACCATAATTTTTTACTAATCTCACATGTTTTTTAATCTCCTTTTCTTTATCTTTTTCCCATGTGTTTATTATTTTGAATTTGTGTGCATTATTTCTTTATCTTTTATCTTTTTCTCCATTAGCCATGGAAATCTATTACCTATCTGGCGCTCTTTATCTGAATAACTTTCATATTTAAACTGCCAGTAATTGCAAACCATAGTCAAAGTCAAGTTAATTATCAACACATTGCGGGCCATCCATAACCATCTGTAGACATGTAGAAGATCAGTTTGCAATTGAGACCAAGTTTCTTCTTTGCTCTCCACCTGATTTATTTCAAGTATAGAATAATATGTGATTCTAAATTACTCTTACAACCATCAATTAGTGAGAGAAATAACTATGGGATTAAACTTTCTCAAAGAATTAGAGATCATTTATTTTATGTAGCAATTACATTTGTCTCTCTTCTTAATTCCTCACTTTTCCTAAAGAATCCCACGTCTATGTAAAAAAGAGTTTCTTTTTCTTTTCTTTTGTAGGTGGAAAGGCAAAACCTTTGAAGCAACCTAAGTCTGATAATAAACAGTACAGCAAGCGAATTGAAAGAGGTAAGTTTTCAGTTAATTGAAATTTATGTGTATTTGTGTTTTCAAAGTTTGTAGCTTAATGGATTGGTAATTTACTGATGTGCAGAATGGATTTTTTTTAAAGTGAAAGTTATTCTAAGTTAATAATTTCCATTCATCATAATTTCAGATTGTTCTATTCTTCAATCACAAAAACATATAGAGGTGTGATAAAATTGTGCATTTATAGGTGAAATTTTTTTTCATATAAATCTCATCACACCTCTAGGTATTTAGTGATTGAAGAATGAAACAATCACCAACTATAATGAATAAAAATGATCAATCTTAAAAAAAAAAGAAAAAAAAAAAAAAAAAAAAAAAAAAAAAAGAAGAGTCATTATTCACACGCGTGAGAGCATTCTTAGAGGCCAGTAAATTACGAGTATACTTAGGCTGTGTTTGGTTGCTGGAAATCGTTTTCCGGAAAATACATATTTTTCGGAAATGCTAATTTCCGGAAAAGGAAAATGTTTCCATGTGTTTGGTTGCATTTCAAAAAATTTTCCGGAAAATATTTTCTGGTGTTTGGAAAAGAAGAAGGAAAACACAAATCCAGAAAAAATCATCAACGATCTCGCGATCAACGGCGACGGCGACGGCGCGAGATCGCGATCAACGGCGACGGCGCGATCTCGCGATCGACGCTTCGCGAGATCGCGCCGTCGATCGCGATCAACGGCGCGGGCAAGATCGCGATCTCGCGACGGCGCGAGATCGCGATCGACGTGATCGCGAGATCGCGATCTCGGTCGAAGGCGAGATCGCGATCAACTGCGCGATCTCGCGACGGCGCGATCTTCGTGGCGCTCTGGGTGTGAGGTTCGATCGCCGTTTGGGGTGCGTTTGAATCGACTTCAAACGCTCGTTCGCCGGATCGTTCGCCGGATCGGAGCACTGGGTGTGAGGTAGATTGTTTTTTTTTTGTTCTTTCTTTCAAGCTCGCGTGTTGTGTTTTCTGTTTTTTCTCTCCCTCTCTCTGCGTTTTGCAAGCCACGGAAATCAATTGAAGTGAAAATGAAGGCAGATTTTCATTTCCGTGGTCAAGGCTTCAAATTTCGGTCAACAGGAAATTCATTTCCTGAAAATAATATTTTCCGTCATAGCCAAACGCTCCATTTTCCGGAAATTGATTTCCGGAATTCATTTGAAGTCGAAACAAACGCACCCTTAGAGGCTAGTAAATTAATAATGTCATTATGTAATGCATGACTCACATGGCTCAAATATTTATGCTGTTTGAAAAGGGACCTGGGCGCATAACCATTTTGATAAGACCGGAGCCACTAGACCACTACCATGTTTTACTTTCATAAAAGTAATAGTATTTCTATCGCTATTGCTATCTCTATATGTACTTGTATCTCTTTTATTTATTTATTTATTTTAAATTTTTTATAATCTTATCATAACTTTCCCCAGATATCATTTTTGAGCAAATTAATTTCCTTAGTTTTATCGAAGACTACAAATAACAATAATTCTAATAACACAACCTCTAGCACACTCTTTCTCATTATTCTAGGTGGATGATAGCGAATGATAGAGGAAAAAATGGTAGATACATATAAAAGTGAAAAATAGTTACAATTCATCACATAATATAATTGTGAGGAATGATGCTACAAAAATTGTTATACAATTTTTCACAACCAACATGCTTTGAGTTTGAGTTATGGCAAATTACAACTGGACTGCATATCATTTACATAAACCCACAATCTTTTCTCTACTACTTACAATCTGTAACGTCAAAGTTGTGGCAAAAAAGTTTATGATCCTAGATTTTTCTCTTTAAGTTAACATGTTCGAGTGCTGCTGACTAAAATTTTAAGTCACTTATTCATCATTCAATATTGAACCTTTGTCTACCAACTTCTTAGTATATATAAGGATCCTCTTTGTTTCCAAGTGAAATGGTAAGTGCCCATATTTAATTAAAATTTAATTAAACCAGATTTTGAAAGGTTGTTGATAAGGGTATATATTATTTTGAGTTAAAAAGAATCTATAGAAAAAAAAAAAGTTGACAAAAAGTTTTAACATATGTTGATGTGACATATTTTTAGTGTTGTATAAAAAAGTAATATCCATGATGAATCCAAATAAAAACTTGAAAATTTATTAATTTAATGATTATGAAATTCTTTGTGTATGGAGTAGCATTGCTATTTGAGTCACCCGTAAGACAATGATGTTATTTTGTCTGCTAACTTTTTAACTTTTTCAAAAAGAATATACTTTTATATAAGTTATTGTATTTTGACCACTATCTTTATGTATTATATTTATTTTCAATAATCTTAACATAATCTTTACCGGCTATCATATTTGACTTGGTAAAGAATTTATACAAATGAATATCAAAGATTCATGTAATTTTTTGTATGTTTTATTTTGTGATTCAATATCTTGACATCAAAATAAATATCCCCACCCTTGGTGATTACTAATTACCATTATATTTTTTGTATGTATTATAAAAATAAATAAAAATAAAAATAAAAATTGTGGTTGTAAGCAACCAAACAACAACCCAAAAGTTGCTTTGAATAATGGTGGATCGAAATAAAGGAGATTGATTTTTGAGTTAAAAAATTCACCTCCCTATTCGGAAATGCAAAACATTTGCATCCTAAAACACGACATCTAATCACACTCCTATATTTTTCAATGAATGAAAATATGCAACAATTCTAAATAAAGATAAATATATAAAAAGTATTAGCCTTAGAAAAAAAATAGCCTCTAAGCATGCGCTCATACGCATGCTTAGAGGCTCTTCTATTTTTATTTTTTTTTTAAAGGTTAGTAATTATATAAATAAATAAATATATATATATATATATTATGTGGTGACATGTGTCACAGTCTGATTAGAGGAGCTTTAAAACTATTTCTCAAAGACATATGGCATCTTTTGATTGGCCGAAATGTCTTGATTTTCAAGGTGACACTTGTCAGCACTCGATTGAACTGCTTATGTCATTGCTTACATGCACCAGGTTGTTTATGTCATTGTTTACACGCGCTGATGTGTGATTGATTTTTGCATGTTTTTTATGTCTTTATTTCAACGACACTTACGAATTTCTATTGATTTATGAACATTGATAGTAAAACCTAGTAGCAATACGTGGTGCTTTGTAATTAGTTATACTTTGCGGACTTGGTATTATGATGTGTTAACTTGTGATAGGTCGGGAATTTTTCCTCTCCACATATATATATTTTCCATAATTCATTCTACAGTTATCTCCACTATGATTTAAAGAGAGTGTAATTATAGCTTTAGGAGAAAGTGAATGGAGTTAAAGATGGAAGAACAGGAAGAGAGTGCAAGAGTTGGAAGTGAAAGCAGAAAAAGAGAGAGATTAATTGATGTATTGACACCATATATTCTCTGCATAATTGCCAATTTCTTCTTCGCTGGATTGATCATAGTCGTCAAGGTCTCTCTAGACAGAGGCTTCAGTCCATATGTGCTAGTGCCCTATGGACAAGCTTTTGGAGCTCTTACTACTGGTTTTCTTGCACTTCTCTATGAAAGGTTTCCTTCCAATTTTTCCCTTCTTTCGACGGTCATTTCTTATTATTATTGGCACCTTCTTCGTCGTTTTGTTTTTTTTCTTTTAAAATATTTTCGTGTTTGTATTTATAACCTTGTTAGCTTCTTACAAATTCTGCAATTAACAACTTCCTTGGATTCTGGCTCATAATATCACAGACATGACACAAGAAAATAAATATGAAGCCCCTGGGTTTTGGCAAAGTATTTTGAATTTCTTGTTTTTTGCACTTTTAAATTTATATACATAAGATCAATTTATGAATGATAGTAAATAATATTTTTTTAACACAAAATTTGATACTCAAGTTATAAATATAGAAAATGTGTAGTGTACCACCACACACCTTTAATACGAGCTTCCCACTTCATATAAATCCTTTATATAAATATATATATATATATATATATATATATTTATATTAATGGGTCTAACATGATGTGAGAAATTCATTACGTGGAGTAGATACAAGAGGTAATTGTTGGCTTCATAAAAAACTAATTCTTAGCCTTTAATAGGGGTGTCTATGCTTTATAAGTAGAAGATATGGAGTGAAGAAAGCGACACCTAAGAGCATCCGCAGCCGGTTTTTATATCCCATCCTATTTTACCATCTCAAAAAGTAACTTTATCAATTATACTATACCATTTACAATATACCCAGCATTCCAAAACTCTATTATTTTACCATTTTATTAAAATATTATTTTTTAATCTTTTTTTATTATTTCTCTTTTTCTCCTCCTTTTCCTCTCTTTCACCCTCAACCTCTAGCACCGGCCTCAACCTCTAGCAAACTCATACCCAGCAAAATCACAAGAAGCAAATCACAACAAAAATTCACCCAAATCAAACAAGCACCAGAACTAAACAATCTCAACCTCTAGCATCGGCCACAACTAAACAAACAATCACCACCACGCCACCACTACCCTCTGCCCAAACAAACCCAGTAAACACCGAAACCCACCATCAAACCCATCGGAAAAAATCACAGCCACCGAACCTAAATCCAACCACCCAACGCCAACCCAAACACCACCCAAACGCCACCCAAACGCCACCCAAATCCGACCCAAACGCCGGAAACCGGAACCAAAAACCCAAAATAAAAAAAAAAACAAACAAAACTCACCAAGTACCTACTACAAACCCAGCAAATCCATAACAACTCAACCAACCAAATGCCGGCCACCAACCCAAAAACCGGCCACCATGTTAACACCACCAAATCCACCAACGCCGGTCTCTATGCCGATCTCCACATCGGTCTTCACGCCGATCTCCACCGCGCTGACCTCCAGCCACCAGGGCAGCCGCGCCACCAGCCTCGCCACCACCCTCGCCACCACCCCGATCTAGAAATCCGATCCGGCGTGAGCTCCGATCTGGGTTGGTGATTCGGCGTGAGCTCTGAGAGAGAGAGAGAGGGGATGAGAAACAGAGGAAACGAAGAGAGAGAAAAGAAAGAGAAAAAATGAGAGGAGAGAGAGGAATTGCCGGGTAAAAAGAGTATTAAAAAATTATTTTTTTTAATACCATTCAGCTACAGTACCATCTTACATTTGAGATGATACTGTAGCTAAATCTCAAAAAAAAAAAATGGCTTTTCGCATATGGCCTCTCATTTGCTGGGCGTTTTTTGGGCTTGGATGCCAAATAGATCTTACATTTGGCATATGAAGAGCCCACTGCGGATGCTCTAAGCGCATTAGCATTGGGGGGTAAAAACCCCCTAGTTACTATTTTGCCCACCAACAAGTCAAAAATCAGCTACAGCCGTGTATGGGTTTCTAAATATTTTTAGCAACTATGAATAGTTAGATTGTGTATTTAGAACCTACTGTAGCTAAGGATGTAAACAAAAAAAATATTATTTTATTAAAATATCACTTCTTTCTCTCTCTTCTCTCAATCACACGGTCACTCCTCTCTCTCTCATTTCTCATCTTTCTCTCTCCCCTTTCTCTGATTCGGTGTCTCTCTCAGATCGGCGTGGACTGGAGATCAACATTGGCGGCATGGACTGAAGATCAGCGGTGACAACGTGGTGGTTTTGAGATCGGCGGTGACGGTGTGGTGGTTTGGAGCGACGGTGGTGGATTCTCTCTCTCTTATTCCAATTCTCTCTTTCTCTCACTCCGATTCTCTCTCTCAAATTGGATGTGGGTTTTGGTTTTGCTTTAAATTTTTGTTATGGGTATTGATGCCAAATTCATGGTGGTGGCGATGAGGGGTTGTTGTGTTGTTGTTGGGGATGGGTTTACTGTGGGTTTGCAGAGGTTGCTACAGATGTGGATGGTGATTTGGTGGTTGTGGGTCTATGGGTGTTCCGATTCTCTCTCTCAAATTGGATTTAAGTTTTGGTTCCGCTTTGAATTTTTATTGTGGGTATCAGTGCATCTGCATGTTCATGGTGGTGGGAATGTAGGGTTGCTGTGATGGTGATGGGGATGGGTTCACTGTGGGTTTACGGAGGTGGCTACGGAATTGGGCCAGATTTGTGTTGTGTTGCAGTGGGTCTATGGGCTTATGGGTTTTGTAGTAGGTCTATGGGTGGTTGGTGGTGGCAGTTTGTTTTTGGAGTAATTTTAGTGGTAGCGGATTCGATGTTTGTAGCTGAGTATGGCTGAGTTTTGGTGGAAGGTGTTGTGTGGGTTTGTCAAAGAGACAAAGAAAAAGGCGGAAAGAAAAGAAAGATGGGAGAGAAGAGAGAGATACTGAATTTTTTTATATTATTTGTTATTACAATTTATATTATTTTAATGAATTCTATGTAACAATAGAAACTAGAATATTGAGTAAATTATAAAATGAGATTATAAAATTGATAAAATATGTTTTGAAAATGTATAATAAAGACTGCGTTAGAAACTTAGATGATAGTGCTCTTATAGGGTGTGGGAAAGATACCCAATCTACATGCTTTTGGACTTTATATATATATACACACATATACACACACGAGGGCAGAGGTATGTACAAGGTGGGGGGCCATGGCCCACAAAATTTTGAATTTTTTTATATGAATAATTATTTTAATATTTTCAAAATGTAGTCTACAAAAATAAGAGTTGACCCCTCCTAAATATTTGAATTAGTCCAATGATTCTCTTAATAAAAAATAATTGGTTTAATAGTTATAGAGATAAAATTTTATTGTTCGTAATTCTATTTTTTATTGTAAAATGTGTTCTTATATCTATTAAGTATTTGATAAAGTTTAGTATTAAACATGTTTGAATCTATCTTTTTCAACCCATAGTGTGGCGATTAACAAGTCATTGACTAATTAAAAAAATCTTGTCAGTAAAATTATACATGAAATGTGTCTTTAGTTGCCATAAAATGGGTTAAAGCAAGATAGTTTCAAATGTGTTTGGAGCCTAACTTATTCCTCCAAGTTTTGGATCATTTATATTTTTGAGAATTTCATTAGTTGAATTGAAAGATTTTTTTACTTATTTTATTATAAAATTTGATAATTTGTATTTAAAATGAAATGTTTTAAGAATTTCACAATAAAAATGGAAAAATTGAATTTTATTTTATGAAAGATCACCATCAAACATAATTTTGATTGAAAATACTAAGCTTTTTTCTTGTGGGGGGTGGCTTGTCTTGATAGATATATTAATGTTGCAACTTGGGCCCTCAAATAAAAATTTCTAGCTTTGGCGCTGTGTGTGTGTGTGTGTGTGTGTGTGTGTGGGGGGTGGCTTGTCTTGATAGATATATTAATGTTGCAACTTGGGCCCTCAAATAAAAATTTCTAGCTTTGGCGCTGTGTGTGTGTGTGTATATATATATATATATATATTCACTTGTATTCCCTTTCCATCCTTCATTCTCTCCCTTCAAATTCTATAATCGAAAGATAAAATAAGAGCATGACAGAAATTATTTGTAATTTTTATTTACAATAAATTTTTTTAGCAAATATTTAAATTAAAAAACAACTAATTTCTTCCGTCCTAGCGAGCAAAGTCTTAAGTTGTGTCGTTGGGATTAATAACACAACAAAAGAAGGTGACTTATAAGTTGCAATTGTTTGTAAAACGGCATGAATTCTCAACCAATAAATGTAAAACTAATTAAAATAAACATTTAAAAAATTATAACTATTTAGCTTTAATTACAGAAAAAAGAAAAGACAATGAGTAAAGTGGCTATAAATAGTTGTAGTGTTCATGGTATGTTCCAATGGATGTCTTCAGTAATATAACTAAACTTTCGAACTTATTATGCTAAAACTAAAACAAATATATTTGAACCAATGTCTTTCTATTGAAAATTATTGATAACAATTTATCAAAAGAAGATTTTAAATATATATAACGTATGTGCTCAAAATTAAGCATTTCTTGAAAAGATTCACATGTAAGCAACTTACTCTAAAACTAATAAAGTGTGTATTATTTCGATCTAACTCACAAAAATATAATTAAATTTATTTGAAATTTGATCATACAAATATTTAAATTAGTTATAATTTATTTGAACAGAATTTTACTTTTTCAGTGAAATGCAAATTAAAAGACAAAATACGATTGAATTTCTACTAACCATTTAGAATTTCTTTGGCAGGGATAATCACAACAAAATTAGCATTCCAATCTTGCGCAATATCTTTTTCCTGGGTTTACTAGGGTGAGTAAATTGTCTACAAATGAGTCAGGCAGTGTCCAAGTCTACTTTTCTTTCAAAAGGCAATGGGTAAAATTTAGGTAAGCAATACATTAGGTTTAATTTTAATTATAGTCAACATATAACCATATTGAATTTAACTGTACGTATTCACAAAATATAACATTATTTGTACTTTATTGGTTCTTATAACAAAGTTTTGTAATTTAATTAAGAAACCTTATAAACTTTACTTAAGGTATTGTTTCTTTTTCTTTTCTTTTCTTTTTTTCTTATTAAGAAGAAGGTATTGTTTCTAAGTATTACCCAATGCCAAATAGAAAATGCTAGAGATGTAAACTTTTTTACATAAAAATTTACAAATTATTGATGTGGTGAGTGATTATTAGTAATGAAAAAAAAAAAAAAAATGTTAGTGGTAAGCCCAAATGAGAACCAGTAAGAAATTAGCCACAACGATAATTTGTAAAATAGTTTATGCATGTAGCATCATTTATGCCAAGTTAAACCCTAACTAACTCTAGACTTTCTTTGTTAATAATTTAGAGCAGTGTTAGCCACGACACTCTACTATGCCGGACTCGAATACACGTCATCAACTTTTACAGCCGTTACAGGCAACTTACTTCCATCGATTACCTTTCTCCTAGCAATCTTGTGCAGGTATGGATCAATCGCTTTTATCTATCTCCTTTGTGTGAGATACTGCTTTGTTGTGAAGAATACCCTAAACTGACTATAAGTAAATTTAGTAAAGTTAGAGATTCTGTGCAGGTAAAACAATTAGCATTCGGGCTACGTAATATAGTGGACTTTTGGACCCTCAGGTCTATAATATATCAATCATAATTAGAGACAATGGAATAACTCATTTAAAGAACTTATACTTAATTTTATGAATTCAGGATGGAGAAATTAGACATTTCCCAACGTGGTGCGCAAGCAAAGATAGTCGGAACAGTTGTTGCATTTGCTGGTTCTACACTAATGACCCTATACAAGGGTATCGTTGTGGTTTCACTACTACATACCCAACAATCGCTTCAAACCTCCACTTCAAAAGCATCCTTGGACAAAAATTGGCTAAAGGGAGCCTTCATGCTCGTCATTTCAAACGTTTCTTACTCAGCATTCTACATCTTACAGGTGATCAAAAATCATTATCCAGCAACTAAAATAGCTTTCTTGTTATCTACTATGGGTGGGTTCCTGCTTTGGACAAGGCCCAAGCCCAATAATTCGAGAGGATCCTGGGCCTCCAAAAGATAGTGTAAATAGTTGGTGGATTGGGCTTGACTCTCTGCGACTTTGTTGGGCCATTTACAAGCCAATCTGTGCACAAGACATGGGCTCCATAGCACAAATACACATAAACATATATATATATATATATATATATATTGGTTAAATGAATAACTAAGGAATAGCAAAGGAACTCAAAAGTGCAAATAAAAGGAACGTTAGGGATCCCCAAAAATAAAGTGAGATTATATTTTCATTATATCAAATATTTGAATACATTGAGTCCTACTCAGCTGGGATATATCACAAGTTTCAATAAAGTTAAAAAATCACCGACTTAGATAGCTCTCTTGGGGTTCCAAGACTTGTGAGATTTGAATCCCTTTTTTGGTGTATCAAGTGCTTCTTTGCTGAATGCCTTTTGGTTGGAGCTTTAGCCCCTTTTATAGTGCCATTTCTAGGGTTTTTTCCATGCCATTGATCCATACTTTGTGCTTTGGTTACCAGAACTAATGTTAAGTCAGTAACATTGGTGGCTAGTCCTTTCCCCATTCTCTCATTATTTCCCCTTTTGATGTTTGGCAACCCAAAAGTCCTTAGCTGACCTTCCTCTTATGGGAGATCCTATTTGAGCAACCCTAGATGCTTTTTCCCAAGTCAAAGCTTCTCATCCTTTTCCCATGGTCTCTAAAAAGACATTTCAGAGCTCTGGCTACTTCACATTTTATCCATTACCTCTAAATGGGCGGATTCTTCATTGTTGATGATGGAAGGCAAAAAGGCTCCCAACCACCTTCCTTCTTGATTCCCCTTCCTGCTTTGTCTGAGGTACTAGGCTCCTTCATCAGGTGCTGATTCCTAAGTTACCATCTGTTCCCAAAAATTTTCTTCTGAATTGTGGGCAGCTAATGGGACATGACCTTCTTCATTCCTTGTGCCCATGGGCATGCCTCCCTAAGCTATCCAAATCCCAGCTGGTGACACTTCCCAAGGATCACCTCCCTTTAACTCTGGTGGATCCTAGGAAACTTGGCCCAGCTCCCACTTGCTTCCCTGTTGGGCTTCCCTGAATACCTTCTTTTGCTTAAGCCCGTGACTTATGCTTCCCTTTGTGTCTCTCTTTCTTCCTAAGACCCAATATTTTATTCTTTTCTCTCCATGGGCCAAACTCCTTACTTCTTTATTTCTTTGAGGGTTAAGCCTTTCTTCTTCATGGGCTGGGCCTCTCTCACTTTTAAGGGTTGTAGTTCCTTATTGTAATTTTGGACCTTAACATATCTCGATAAGGGCTATGGTTCCTTCAGCTTCTGCTTCCCTTCTTTCTCACTAACACATCTCGATAAGATCTCCCTGGGTAACCTCCTATACAGTTCCCCTTCTATCAGAGTGTAGTCATTGATATCCTTGATATTTCCTCCATGCCCTAACTTTTCTACATTTCCCTTTATCGATCTCCTTTAATCTTTTTCATCTAGTTCCTTTGGAAACATCTTTTTGAGAGTCTCTGTGATGGAACTCTACTACTTACTAATCCTTATCAGTGTACTTTTTTTTTCTCAAAGGGTACCTTGGATCCCAGAGTAGCTAGTGCATTAGCAAACCAATTCTCACTCCTTTGAGCATACTCCACACTAAAGGCTTGGAATTTTCTTTCCACTTTCTGTGCCCAAGCATGATAGGATGCTAAGCTTGGCTCCCTTAGAGCAAAATCTCACCTAACTTGAGAAACCACAAGGTTGGAGTCTCCAAATACTCTTATGTGCTTGATTCCCATGCAAATATGGCTAGCCCTATCAGATATGCCTCATACTCAGCAGTGTTTTTTGAGCAAGGGAACTCAAGCTTGAAGGAGAATGGCATGATTCCTCCATCCTCACAACTTAGCAGGATTCCTACACCATTCGAAGCTGCTGTTGCGATCCATCAAACCTCATAGTTCACTTCATGCCTGGGAGCTCCACCATGACTACTTCTCCTAGGATCTCCTCGCTCAGTGGGCATTCTTTTTCTCTTGGGAACTGGGCCAATAAGTCTACTATAGCCTGGCTCCTAATAGCTCTGGGGGTCCTCAGGCCTATATCATGTTGAGAAAGCAGCACCAACCATTGGGCCACTCTTCTAGTTAGTAAAGGCTGATGAAGAAGAGCTTTTATAGGATGAGACTTTGTCACTAAAAGGATTTGATGAACTGAGAAATAACACTTTAACCTTTGAGAGGTATAAATGACCATTAAGAATGCCCTCTCTATCTTAGGATACCTTGTTTCCAATTGCCTGGGAGGTGGATGCCAAATACAATAGTAAAGGCTTTCCACGTATTAGTGCTTGTAGTGTAGATAGATGGTTCGTGATTTGTTGAAGTTTCTAGAAGGCATCCTACTGCTCAGTTCCCTACATGAATTCAGGTCCCATCTTTAATAGTTTGGACAGTCCATGAGTGACTGAGGCTAGGCTTGGTCTAAACAAGCCTGATATAGGAGACTCTTCCCAAGAAACTTTTGAGCTCCTTGACAATAGTAGGTCTTTTCATGGTTGCTATGGTAGTGTCCTTAGCTAGATCTACACTTATTCCTTTGTGATGTACTAGGAAACCAAGGAACTTTCCAGTGGACACTCCAAAGGCACACTTTAATGGGTTCATGCACAGCTTATAAATGCTACACCATTCAAAGACTCATTCAAGTACCTGAAAGTGCCCTTCTCTGCTCTTTAATTTTACCACAATATCATCTACATAGTTTTCCATCTCCTGGTGCATCATATCATGGAAGATGACTGTCATGGTACGTTGGTATGTAGCTCCCACATTTTTAAGGCCAAATGGCATTACAATGTAATAAAAATTTCTAATTGGGGTCCTGAATGCTATTTTCTCTGCATCCTTAGCTGCCATTTGTATCTGATTATACCCATTATATCCATCCATAAAGGAAAACAAGAAGCTCCTTGCAGCTGTATCTACAAGGAGATCAATATTAGGCAAGGTGAACTAGTCTTTAGGACATGATTTGTTTAAATTACGAAAATTCCACACAACACCTGATTTGTCCATTCTTCTTCTTTACAGGAACTATATTAGAAAGCTATTAAGGATGCTAGATGGGCTTGATGAACCCTGCTGCCAATAGCTTCTTTACCTTTTAAATGATCTGTTCTTCCACCTCAATGTGGAAGATCCTAGTTGGTTGGACTACTAGCTTGGTTCTTTGATCAACATTAAGAGAATGGACCACCAACCTAGGATCCAAGCCAGGTCATCGTAGGTCTATGCAAATACATCCACATATTTCTTTAATAACTTTAGTAGTTGCTCTTTTTCATGTGCTAACAGTTGGCTACTAATGAAAACTGGCTTAGGATTTCCTGGGTCGGCCCTAAGGTTTACTTCTACCAACTCCTCTTTGGGTAAGATCTATGCTTCTTTCTCCATGTCCTCTAAGATCTCCTCTTAGGCCATCATACAATCTGGTGGGCTGGGACCCTTCTGCAGGGTGCATTTAAGTCCTACACACCTTCATAAGTGATATATCAACCTTCCCTCGAGCTCTTGAACAACCACACATTCTCGGGATCTTGACGAACTATTTTCTTTCTTCTACCCTTTTCTATCCAAGAGATCCCTTAGGTCATAGTTATTACTTCCTTCCTCTTCTTCTAAGGCAAGAGCCCTTAGGGTCCCTAGTGTGGGACACTCATCATCTGGTGTCAGCTCTTCATAAAACATAGTCTCCACAAAATTTACTTCTCTCTTGTTGAAAGGACTAGGATTAGCAGAGATCCTTATGGGCCTCCCATTTAATCTTCCCTTCATGCATTGATGTTAATTTGATGGGACTAGACAATGTTTGTAGAGCCACGACCACCCCAACAGGATGTGATAAGAAAATTCTGAATTGATTACATGAAATTGAGTCAAAGCCATTATAGAGCCCACACTTAAAGCCAACTGCACATACCTTTCAATGGATTCTACAGTTCCTCCAAATCCTGTTATTTCCATAGAAGACCACAAGATCTTTTTGCCAAACATCTCTACAGCTTCCAAGGTACTCAAGGCAATGAGGTTGAGTGAAGCTCCTGTCTCTACCAATACTCTTCTGATCTGAACACCATTTATGGTGGTTGCCAAATAAAGGGGTCTTCAATGGTCTGGGTACTCAACCTCCATATCCTCATCTCTGAAGGTTATTACGTTTGTAGTCTCTAAGAAAGCTCTGCTTGCATGAGACTGTGGCTATGCTCATAAGGGATTTTGTTGTGATCCTCTTTGCTTCTGGTCTAAATCCCAGTTAGTTGAATAGGGACCTAAACTTGGGGTTCCTCTGGAGAGTCTTAACGATGTTTGGGTGAAAGGATCCCTCCAATTCTTCTACTTCTAAGTCAGCTAGACTCCTATGGATTATAACGGTCACTACCCCTTTCCCTTTGTGACTGGGCAAGGGGTTCCTCTACACCTCTGGTTCTTGTTAAGTGAGCTCTAGGGTTCCTTCTCTTAGATTTTTATGAAAGAGCCTTTGAAGGGTTCAACATTCCTTGGTGGCATGCTTAACATAGTTATGAATCCTGCAAAATAGTGGGTTCTTTCTTTCTTCCTCTGTTGGTGGTCTTGACATGAGATATGGCTTGACAACCCCGTCTCCTATCCATTTGTCCAAGATGTGGTTCAGCTTTTCTGTGGTACATGGGATCACTGGAGGCTCCTTGGTCATCTTTCCCTCAGGTCTCCTCCTCTTTTCTCCTATTGAAGTTGTCATGGCTTGAGAGATTGACACTCTTTTGGTCTTTATGGTCAAGGCTGTCCTTCTTGTTCTTTAAAATAAATCAGCAAACTGAGTTACACACAGATTCTCCAAGTTGAGTCTGTAATCAAAAAGCATGTTAGATATGCGGGTTTCTACGAGTTCCTTTTCTTCATGGTCTCCATAACAATCCAAGGAAACATCCTCAAATCTCTTGATAAACTGGACAGGATCCTCTCTAGGCCTTTGCTTCACCATCTGAAGGTTTGCGAATGTGACTTTGTCTTTGCCTAGATAGTATTTAGTACAGAACCTTTTTACCATGTCGTCCCAAGTCCTGATTGACCCAAGCCTTAAGGTGGTGTACCACGTGTATGCTCGATCTACTAGAGACTTAGCAAATTCTCTTTAACATAATTCCTTGTCCCTGAAATAGGGACCTATGATGTGTACAAATCTGCTTACATTCTCCATGACTCTCCCTTTTCTTTGATCAAAAGGGTGGAATTTTGGTGATTCATATCCTTTAAGATAGGGCTTACCAAGGAGATTTACTGGAAAAAGGGGGTCCCTGGGGAATTGCATGGGAATCCCCGAATGCTTCTCTCTTTCTTGCTCAAGAAGAGCATTTACATTTGCTAGGGTGAGGTACTGGGGATTGCCTCCCCTTCCTACTGCTAATCCACCCTCTAGTTGGGCCCTTTCCTTGTTGGACAATGGAAGGGCGTTGTCTCTGATCTCCTGGTCCTTTCTTCTTTGATTTGACAGATCTCCTGCTAGATATCATCTCTACCATTCGAACCATGGGATCTGGTTCTTTTCTATCGTTCCTCTACTTGGAGACAACTTCATTTTCTCCCACGGGCTCTGATGCCGCAGGTGGCACATTTGTACCCTTGTTGTTCCGTAGTCTTGGAGCCATACTTACAAAGGCACTGCTTCTTCCTTCTCCTTTTTCCAATTCCCAGTGGAGTCGCTTTTTAATGTGGGTTCCTACTTTGGACAAGGCCCAAGCCTAATAATCTGAGAGGATCCTAGGCCTCCAAAGGGTAGTGTAAATAGTTGGTGGACTAGGCTTGACTCATCGCCGCTTTGTTAGACCATTTACAAGCCAATCTGTGCACATGACATGGGCTCCACAACACAAATACATATAAACATATGTATATATATATATATATATATATACATATATATATTGGTAAGAAGAATAACTAAGGAATAGCAAAGGAACTCAAAAGTGCAAATAAAAGGAACGTTAGGGATCCCCAAAAATAGAGCGAGATTATATTTTCATTATATCAAATATTTGAATACATTGAGTCCTACTCAGCTGGGATATTTCATAAGATTCAATAATGTTCAAAAATCATAGACTTAGATAACTCTCTTGGGCTTCCAACACTTGTCAGGTTTGAATCTCTTTTAATTCAAGTGTATTCTCCAATATTTTTGTATGATCCCTCGCTATATCTCACTTTTTTTACTATATTTCAAGCTTACGACTCGCTTTTGTAACTTTTTTGGTGTATCAAGTGCTTCTTTGCTGAATGCCTTTTGGTTGTAGCTTTAGCCCCTTTTATATTGCCACTTCTAGGGTTTTTACCATGCCATTGATCCATTCTTTATGCTCTGGGTAGCAGAACCAATGTTATTCATATAACATTGTTGTTTGGTCCTTTCCCCACTCTCTCATTATTTCCCATTTTGAGGTTTGGTAACTCAAAAGTCCTCAGCTAACCTTCCTCTTATAGGAGATCTTGTTTGAGCAACCCTAGATGCTTTTTCCCAAGACAAAGCCTCTCATCCTTTTCCCAAGGTCTCTAAAAAGACATTTCAATGCTCTGGCTACTTCACATTTTGTCTCTTTCATCTAAATGGGTAGATTCTTCATTGTTGATGATGGAAGGCAAAAAAGCTCCCAGCCACCTTCCTTCTGGGTTCCCTTTCTGCTTTGCTCGAGGTACCGGGCTCCTTCATCCGGTGCTGATTCCTAAGTCACCATCTGCTCTTCTTCCCTACACTTCCCAAAGATCCCCTCCCTCTGACTCTGGTGGATCCTAGGTAACCTGGTCCAACTCCCACCTGCCTCCTTGTTGGGCTTCCTTGAATACCTTCTTCTACTTAAGACCATGACTCATGCTTCCCTTTGTGTCTCTCTTTCTTCCTAAGGCCCAATATTGTATTCTTCTCTCCACCGGCCAAGCTCCTTACTTCTTTATTTCTTTGAGGGACAAGCCTTTCTTCTTCATAGGCTGGTCCTTTCTTACTTTTAAGGGCTATGGTTCCTTATTGTAATTTTGGACCTGGACACTATGTTAGGGTTTATTGCTTTCTACCCGTTAAAGGTAATGGAAGGGAGCACGGAAAATGAAGATAAAAAATAAAGAAGGTTGTCGTACCGTGAGCTATGTCATTCCACCTCAAAACCAATTGGTGATAAAGAAGACACACTTAAATCTTTTGTGACCTTCGACTTCACAAATGGCTGGCCTGTTTTTTGAGTGGTTGTAGAGTCAAATTGTGGTCCCCCCAACAAAGGCAAAACACACACAAATATAAGAAGATGCTAGACCCATCTATGCGACACCCAAAAATGACTAATTACAATTAGAGTTTTGTAAAGTTATAATTTTCAACTATGTTTTGTTGGCTTTAATTTCGTGTCAAATTTGATTCTATTTAGTAAATCATTTACCTATATGTTTGTGGGATTTAATGTAAGGGTTGAGTGTGAGAGTTTGGTGAAAATTTGTGAAAAACAATGAAGTTCGCAACTTACTCGTGAGTAGACAACCCGCGAAAGGCCACGTGAGAAGTACATGTTGGAAGCTGAATAGTCAAGTGCTAGGAAGTATTTCACGAGTCATTTCGCAACTGGAACAACTCACAAATGACTCGCGAAACTCATTGCTTAGATGATTTTAATGTGTGCTTTCCCCACTTCTTTACCTACACTATTTAAGCCCTCATTAGCCACAAAATTGTAAGGAGATTTTTAGAGGGAAAACCTTAGAAATACACTTGAGAGTTGAAATTGTAAACCCACAATTATCTACACAATTTCTCTTAATTTTACTCTACTCTTACCTCTCTAATTACAAATCCTTGAGAGATTCTTAAGCCAAACACTTACCTCACTCAATCTAAGTATTGGAAGATGTTTTGGTGCATGTGGGAAGCATTGAAATAAGCCATTTATTGGCAGATGCAATTTGAACCTAGACATGGCTTAGTGAAGTCTGTTAGGAGCTAGAACTTAGAGGTTTCAAGTACATTGAGTAGATTAGACTTTAAGGGTCTTTTTGATATCCTTGTACTCCAACTTTATTCAATAATGGATCATTTCAGCTTGGAGGACCGCAGAGAGGTGTTTCGTTGAGTACTTTGGTTTCCTCTTCAATAACACGTCTCGATGTTATATTTTGTTTGCATCTCTCTTCTCTTACTCTTTGTGCTTTACATTCATTGTTTATTGTTTATGTTTATACACTAAAGAGTAGTTCCGGTCTATTGCAATTCATTTACTCTTATTTCGCACTTAGTTAGGTAGAGTAAAAGCAATTTAGCCGTAAGTTTAAAATTGAGGGTCTAAACAAGCTATAGTGTTTTACACTATTGAGCTTTCAAGTTCCTTGTAATCACTTAAATATTCTAAATCGACTCATAAGGGTGTTCACAAATTTAATTGGGTTTAGGATCAAGAAGTTAGCAACTCAAAAATAATAAAAAAGCTTAGGTTATCAACCAAACTTCAATTTTAATTTAGCACTCAAATACAATTGAATTCACTATCTTTCAATGTTGATGATGACAACGAAGAAGCTAGAGGGAGGAGGGTGGGGTAAGGGAGAAGTGAATCTAAAGAGAAAGAGTGGGCTTGATGGAATGATTGAAGGTTGTGAGAGAAATGGGAGTTTGAAAGAAGAGATTGGGGAAACAACTTTCCATCTCAATCTCATTGACATTGAAAGAATAGATTTGCCTATTTACTAGTAAAACGCACTTAAGTATTGTTGATTTCTTTGCTTAGATTGAAGAAAGTCCTTGTTTCTTAGAACAAGTTCTTTTTCAAGATATAATTATTGCTTCTCATTTTGAATAATATTAGTAGTCTTCCTATAAATAAATTAAAAAAAAAAAATACATGTCTAATGTGAGTCCCAACATTCGAATGTACACATTGTTACAATCCAAATCAATGGCACTTCACATTCCAAATCGTTGGCTTCCTATCACTATTGTTTTTAAATCTGTACAAGGTGAATTATTCCAATTAAATTAAAATAATAATGTTGAAGTGCAAAGGAATATATATAGCATCGGTAAGAGTTTTTTTTTTTTTTTTTTTGAACATTAGCATGGGTAAGAGTTGAGTTTAGTGTTCTTGTACATTAGACCCAAACCTATTCCGTATAGCATTATTTCTTATATTTCAATGTGGGACTTCAAAAAAATGTTTCTCAAGAAAAAAATAGTCACCCTTTGAAAAATTAACAAGGATTTTAACGATATATTTACTTATAAATGAGCTATTCTTTGATTTTATTTTTCATTGTTGAACTGGAAAGGTCCTGCAGTAAGGAAGTCTTTATAGGCCTATTTCCTTTTTCTTTTTTTTTTCTTTTTTTAACTATTATTATTTTTAGAAGATCCTATTTCCTAGAGGAAGTAAGTTTAAGAGTAATTGTTCTTAAAATTTAATAAGTAAATAATCATATATTTAATTAAAGTATTTATTATTTATGAGGTCATTGTCTAATCCTGAATCAAAACTTCGTCTATTTTTTAATTGAAATTTTAGTTCAAAACTTTTTGAATTGAAATGTTTGTATGTTGTGGTATGTAATAGACAGTGTGTAATAGGCACTACCCACTTCAATATGCCCCACTTACACTTCGGAAATTCTTATGAATTGAAGGTAGGCATTTGCTACTGTGGGGGTGAAAGGCCAGGGAGCCCATATCTATGTATATGTTGGGCCAAGGGTCTAGTCTGAGGAAGAACTCCTCCTCGGCCAGACAAGGTTGAGGACAAAGGGAATGGTCTGCCATTAAGAGTGACACTCTGGACCATTCCATGGAAAAGGATAAGTATTAAGAAAGAATAGGACAAAGGAAGACATGAAAATATCTAAGAGAAAACTGCTACTATTGCATTAAATGCTCTGCAACTAACCCATGCTTTTCAGCCTTTACAACCACTCCCAAAGACTTTAGGGAGGGGCTGATGGGACAAGTATCAACACTATCAATCTGAATCTACACATGGACGGTGGAAATGAGAGGAAGATAGTATAAAACAGAGGAGAAGGGAAAAAAGAAGTGGGGGGGGGGGGGGGGGGGGGAGCAATCTGGGTGCCAGACTTGTAACAAAGTCTTAAGAACAATACTTAAGAATCAACCTCCTCGGGTAAAATCCGAGGACGTCTTTCCCAAGTAAACATATGTTAACTTTCTTTCTTTATCATCAAAACCTATTGGTCGATCATTTAATTCACAAAGGTCTAAGTTTCCAACCCATTCTCTACAAATTCATTGTATTGGGCTCATTGGACCAAGACTCCATACATTTTAGGCTTGGGCCCCAAATTGTGACCATACAATTGGCGTTGTCTGTGGGAACCTGGTTTTTTAGCGAGTTGAACGCTTAACATACCGAGGCGATGCAGTGATATATCGACCATTGGTGGAAGAGACCATTTTGGCAGTGGCGCATGCCACGTGGAGGATTGCTCAGAGTGGAACAACATTGGGGGCTTTTAATATCAAATACATATCTCGTGCCTCCGTCAAGGGCCAGGTTCTCAGGAACCTGGGGGCCGAGATAGCTGAACCCTCGTCAGATGGAATGATAGAAGCACAACACATAGATGGAAAATTAGTTGACACGGTCTCACTGCATGTGATCCTTTGTCCAGAATGGTACATGTTGATGGCATTACAAATGAAAGGTGATCTGAAGTGGGGCTAGTTCTGACATCTCTTTAAAGTGCTTAAACAAAACCTAATGCATGTCTGGGTCCTCGAACCAGATGCTTGGGGGAAATTAACACTATGACATCTCTGTAAAGTGCTTGAACAGAACCTAATGCATGCCTGGGTCTTCGGACCAGATGCTTGGGGGAAATTAACACTATGACATCTCTGTAAAGTGCTTAAACAGAACCTAACGCATGCTTGAGTTCTCGGACCAGATGCTTGGGGGAAATTAACACTATGACATCATTGTAAAGTGCTTAAACAGAACCTAACGCTTGCCTGGGTCCTCGGACCAGATGCTTGGGGGAATTTAACTCTATAACATCTCTTTAAGTGGTTAAACAGAACCTAACGCATGCCTGGGTCCTCAGACCAAATGCTTGGAGGAAATTAACACTATAACATCTCTGTAAAGTGCTTAAACAGAACCTAACGCATGCCTGGGTCCTCGGACCAAATGCTTGGGGGATATTAACACTATAACATCTCTATAAAGTGCTTAAATAGAACCTAACGCATGCCTGGGTCCTCAGACCAGATGCTTGGGGGACATTAACACTATGACGTCTCTTTAAAGTGCTTAAACAGAACTTAACAGATGCCTGGGTCCTCGGACCAGATGCTTGGGGGAAATTAACACTATGACATCATTATAAATGTTGAACAAAGCCTTAGTACATGATGGTCCCCTCGGATCACTTGCTTTAAATTCCACGTTCTTTGATGGTTGCACTGTTCGTAGTATAGAGCACACGGTTATTTTCCTGATTATTTCTACATAGTTAACTCATTTAAAGTTAGCGACCGAGTGCTACTGTCGGTTTTGATAATGTCAGGATGACAACTTTTCGTTACTGTCAACAGCATCAATTCTAAGTCCCATTTGAGGGAAAAATAACAACACACCCATTCATGAAATAATTATTGCAGAAAAAGGAAAGATTCATAAAGTAAAAAGTGCAGCCCTTTTTTATTAAATAAAGGAAAAGTACATCATATACAAAGCGGCTTAAGCAGGCTTGTTTTAAAGCTAACTATAAAAGAGAAAGCTCGTAGGAATGGTAGATCCACAATCTCGTTCTAGCAGCAATCGAGCCAATATGGATGGTACTAGCGATGAGAAAGAAGAAGAAGCGGAAACGCTTGATCCAAAATCTTGTTCTAGCAGCAATCGAGCCAGTATGGATGATACCGGTGATGAGAAAGAAGAAGAGGCGGAAACGCTTGATGGACCCCTTTTCTCCTAACTATAAGATGTTCTGCTATCAAGGCTGAGAAACAGGAGACCTGTCTCTCCTTGTCCTTGTTGATTTGCTTGATCAACCTTGGGTCGTTTTCACATCTGTGCACACATGATATATGTCCCCAGGTGAGACCTAAGCTTTGTCGCACCAAAAATCTGATGTGATCTACACCTGCTTTGGGTCTTGGCTAAAGGAGAAGGGACTTCTTTCTTGCTCGGTTGAAAGGTAGGAACGTCTTTGGCTTCTGCTTTCCTTGCCTTAACTGCGTCGTCCTGGATCCTGGCGGCATCCTTGGTTTCTGAGGAGGGTTTGGTTTCCTTGCCCTTGCCTTTATCCTTGGCCACCTCTTTCCTTAGACTTTGATCACCATCTTGGCGGGGTCCCCAGGAATGCCTGAAGGGTTAAGAACTTGAGATTCCTGCAGAACTCAAGGATTTGTAAATAAGGAAGAACAATTCCCCCAGGGTGTCTTATATAGAAAGCGAAATCTAGTGCAAATTAATTCGCCCGAAATTGAAAGAAAGAGTTACGAGCGAGATAAATCCCGCTCAATTTCTGAAGAAATCCTTAACCATTAGATCTGCGTCACTTCGTAAAGATATTAATGAAGGCGCGCCTCGTGTACTGAAACGTCAGGAACGTGACTTGGATAACTAAAAGATACCTTGCAATCAAAAGTGGTGTAAAATGGGCATGAAGGGGCTACTATCACATTGAGATCCTTCTTTCCTCCCATGGAGAAAGAAAGAAGAATCCCGAGGGGCTATTGTGGGGGTGAAAGGCCAAGAAGCCCATATCTATGTATATGTTGGGCCAAGGGCCCAGTCCGAGGAAGAACTCCTCCTTGGCCAAGCAAGGTCGAGGACAAAGGAAATGGTCTGCCATTAAGAGTGACACTCCAGACCATTCCATGGAAGAGGATAAGTATTAAAAAAGAACAAGACAAAGGAAGGCATGGAAATATCTAAGAGAAAGTTGCTACTGTTGCATTAAATGCTCTGCAACTAATCCATGCTTTTCAACCTTTACAACCACTCCCAAAGACTTTAGGGAGGGGCTGATGGAACAAGTATCAACACTATCAATTTGAATCTACACGTGGACGGTGGAAATGAGAGGAATATAGTATAAAACAGAGGAGAAGGGAAAAAAGAAGGGGGGGGAGGTGGAGCAATCTGGGTGCCAGACTTGTAACAAAGTCTTAAGAACAATACTTAAGAATCAACCTCCTTGGGTAAAATCCAAGGACGTCTTTCCCAAGTAAATATATGTTATCTTTCTTTCTTTATCATCAAAACCTATTGGTCGATCATTTAATTCGCAAAGGTCCAAGTTTCCAACCCATTATTTACAAATTCATTGTATTGGGGTCATTGAACCAAGACTCCATACATTTTGGGCTTGGGCCCCAAATTGTGACCATACAACTACTATAATGAAAGCCACACAATACCCAAAGTCACATATAAGTAGTTTTGATACCATTTTTCAAGAACCATGTATTCCCAAAATCTAAAACTATTATAACCATTTTTATATCCTTTTTTTTAACGATTAAAGCTTTTTTTTTTTTTAAAATTTGATTTCCCTAGGTTTTTTATTTTATTTATTTATTTAAGAAACAAACACACACAAGGGATTTCCTAAATCCTAAGCATTCTTGATTACTTTTTCTGGGTGCAATTTTTATGTTTCCTTGGCTTGCTTGCATTAGCTAGAGGATAACATTGTAAAAAACCATATATTGTTTATACTTTTTGTGATGATACTAACTGATGTCTGATGATTAATCCAGACTAAAACAATTAAGGAGTACTCATCACCTTTAGCTCTTACGGCATTGACATGCTTATCAGGCACGTTACTCTCAACAATCATGGCAGCAATTTTTGATCATAAACTTTCCTCTTGGAGGTTGTCATGGAACATTACCCTTCTTGCTCCCATTTATAGTGTAAGTTCTAGAACATTACCCATTTTTCAAGGAATTCGACTATATGGA
The DNA here is from genome assembly GCF_001633185.2 of Quercus lobata. Lineage (NCBI taxonomy): Eukaryota > Viridiplantae > Streptophyta > Magnoliopsida > Fagales > Fagaceae > Quercus > Quercus lobata. The sequence goes on from NC_044907.1 coordinate 64,140,368, forward strand.
ATTACATATTGTACATAGTTTTGGTACGTAATTTAAGTGGTTATGTAAATGTCACATTTTATAGGGAGTTGCAATATGTGGAATTACATATTATCTACAAACATTGGTTTCACAAAGAAAAGGTCCAGTTTTCATGACAGCATTTAGACCATTGTGTACTCTACTTACAGCTATTATGGGACTACTAATTTTAAGAGAGGCATTGCACTTGGGAAGGTAAATACATTAGTTGTTTGTTTATTTGTTTGTTTACGAGCCTTTTCTCTATTCCTTCAAAGGAATGTGAATGGTAGATTCTGATTTATTTCTATTTTCAAACATTTGCAGTATCTTAGGAGCTATGTTGATCATTCTTGGTTTGTACATGACTCTATGGGGAAAAGAAAGTGAGAGAAAGAAGAAACACACTGAACGTGGAAGGTATGGGCAAACTATTGAGATCAAATTAGAAAATTGTAATGAACGTTGATGAGTACCTAATGAAATCCGTATGAGTTGTATGAAATAAGTAGTGGGGCCCAGGATAGCTACTCATGCTTTGATCTTCAGTATACTTGATAGTGAAGGCTTGGTAGCAATTTTATTCCGCCAATACTAGCAACATGGATTTGATCTCCGGTAGGTGCTTGTAGAGTTAGAAAATTACAGAACCCCATGGATTTCATAGAAGTAACTCCTAAAACTTGAAAAACGTGTATTAGGGTTTTGCTTTTATACTTAGCAGTGTTGGACTCAAACCCTAAACGTTTCACCGGCTGTTGGGTTTCAATTAAAATTCTATAGATTGTAGTTTGATCGGTTGAAAGTCTCTCTCGATCAGTTGAGCTTGACAGTTTATGAATTCTTTTTTCTGCAACTTGTATGTTTTTTAATCTTGACTTGTATCAATTTGAGCAATGTCTAAAACACTTCTAAGACACTAAGATCTTGTACTAGACATGTTTTTTGTTCTCAGTAAAATTAGAACCTAAACATTTAAGACTAAATATTTAGTCTAACGACTAGAATTGCTCTATTTTGGCCTATGTATTGGCCTGTGTATGGGACTGAGCCACTATAAAAAATAATTTCCATTGAAAACATTCAAAAAGCACTAGCCTCTGTTAAAGTGCAAGTGGAATCAATGTAGAATTTGCATTCAGTATTAGATCAATTTGGTTTTGTGCACAATCGAAAAACATATAAGATTAATTTATTGTCTTTTATTTAGTAATTAATAGTTTAAATTACATTAATCAAAAGGAGAGAACATAGTACTGCTCCTTAAATGGTGTATTTTTGGTTTTCCAATTAAAATCACCTATATAATTTTATGGATAAATACAGCAAATATAGTATTATCTTTTCTAAGATATTAAATTCGATAATGAAGTTATATTGGTTAATTATAGTTGATTTCAATAATTGAAGAATTAAGATACAACACCTAAAAGAAAATAGTATGTTTGGAATAAAGGGAGTTAAGAGGAGGAGAGTACGTTATAGTGTTAGGTTTTGAGTTTGCAATGTTGGCAAACCATGACAAAACATGACAAAAACTAAGTCTCATTAGTTTAGAATGGTCTACATTGAAGCCCAAGACAAAAAACTCAAGTTTGGGATAAAAACAAATGAGTTACAATCTGGTTGGTTCGATTGATACTCGATTGATGCTAGTGATTTTCGATTGATCAAAAATCGCATATCAGCAAAATCAGAAAAACGTAAAAAGGCCATAACTTATCCGCTTGAAGCCCAAATCGCGAGCTGTTTTTTCCAGTATTTAAAGGACATTATAAGCTAACCCTAGGTGGGGTTTTGAGAGTTTTTTAGAGAGATTAGAGTGCATCTTGTGCCTCTTTCTTAGATCTAGGATTTTGTACCCAAAAGCTCTCTTATGTCTTCTATCGGTGTTATTCCTTGAAGAATCTCAAGATCCGATGTTGTAGAAGTTGCTGCTTTCTCTAGTCATCAAAGGTGTTGATGATCTAAACCTTCAAGGGTGGTCTTGAAGTCACAAATAGGAGATTTTGTGTTGCTAAACCTTTGAGTGGGATCTCAAAGTCATAAACGTGGGTGTTTGTGTTTTGCAAAGGCCAAAGAAAGAAGGAGTCCGTGGTCTCGGAGCTTGCACGTGGTTATGTCAATAAGTTTCTACTAGTGGGTAGCAATAGGATGTTAGCGGTCTAAGTCTTATTGTAAAACTTTGATTCTTTCTAGTGGATTTGCTATTTACCTTGAGGATAGCTAGGTTAAATCCTCCCCAGGTTTTTTACCCTTTTCGTTTTCCTAGATTATCATATCATTGTGTTTTTTATTTTTCAGTGCTATACACTGATATGATATATTTGTGTTAATCTAGATTTATTAATTTGACTAAGTAATCACTTGGCTAATTACCTAGGTTAATCTGATTGTGGTTTTAAGGGGTCTAAAAACTATCATATAGTAATCTCCTATTCACACATTGGTCAAATATCTCTCCATTATTTTAGTCAAACTGAACTCTGTATGAGTTGAATGAAATAAATAGTGGGGTTGTACGTACTAATTTTAATGGAAAGGGTGTGCGAGTGGGGTGGGTGCACCGGGACCCAATTTTTTTTCATGCTTAGGCATTGCATGGAGGAGGAATTGAGAACAGTGAATCTATTCTTTCATAGCTTCATCACTATGAAAAGGATTAGCATTATTGCCGTTGGTGGCAATAATATTTTCATATATACCATCATTTATTCAACAGTTAAATTGTCCAAGAGTAGGAAGTGAAAGCAGTAAAAGAGAGAGATTGATTGATTTATTGAAATCATATATTCTCTGTGTAATTGCCAATTTGCTCTTCTCTGGATTGATCATAGTCATCAAGGTCTCTATAGAGAAAGGGTGCAGTCGTTATGTGCTATTGTCCTACGGACAAGCTTTTGGAGGTCTAACCACGGGTGTTCTTGCACTTCTCTACGAAAGGTTTCCTTCCATCTTTTCCCTTCTTTTATTGGCCCTTTCTTATTATCTTGGCACTAATCTTCTTTTGCTTCATTTTTTATTTCCTTATAAAATATTTTCATGTTTGTCTGTTTACCTTGGAGGGCAGGGTTGAATCCCTAATGTTTCTGTTGAAAACACCAATAGCAATTGGAAATATCAAATGATGCCAATTCAGTTACAAGACTCTTAATAAGGCCAAAATGGCCCATTAGCATTAATTTTTGAAATATTTAGCAACAGAGCACTGTTTCGAAAATAATTAGGGAAATACCACTTTTTCGGGCCCTATAGCGGCGTTTTCCTGCAAAATTTTTTTATAAGTCCCATAACAGGTTCAAGGGGCCCTATAGTGGCGTTTTTAAGCCCTATAGTGACGTTTTTGGGCCCTATAGCGACGTTTTCCTGCAAATTTTTTTTATAAGTCCCATAACAGGTTCAAGGGGCCCTATAGTGGCGTTTTTAAGCCCTATAGTGACGTTTTTGGGCCCTATAGCGGCGTTTTCCTGCAAAATTTTTTTATAAGTCCCATAACAGGTTCAAGGGGCCCTATAGTGGCGTTTTTTAAGCCCTATAGTGACGTTTTCGGGCCCTATAGCGGCGTTTTCGGAAAAAGTGGTACTTCCCTAATTATTTCCGAAACAGTGCTCTGTTGCTAAATATTTCAAAATTAATACTAATGGGCCATTTTGGCCCTCTTAATAACTTTCAATAATTCTCTCATTGATTATCAAAAAGTTATAAAGTGATATAGGGCAAAACTTAAGTACAATACCTTAGGTATAGTACCTTAGGTTTCCTACTTAAAATTTTGACATTTGTCCAATTTGTTAGGACATATGTGATTCAATATTAGGAACATGTGTCAATATATAATTGGCTAATCCTTTGACAAAACGCACTTTACTTGTAATTTGGTAGATCTTGGATGTGTTTAATGCTTCAAAGAACAAGATTTCAAGATTAAGTGTTAAAGCCATGCAAGTCCATCCAAGAAACAATTGAAGAAGTGCTGGATTTTAAAGTTCGAAAGCTAGTATCTATTGAGGTTTAAAAAGCTGTTTTAGGCCGTTACTCAACAGCTGCTCGATAGATAGGTTATCTGTCAAGGTTTATGAAATTCAGTTTTTCAGAGCTGATTTCACTTCAATCTGTGAATAGATGTTTGAGCTTTCTTTTCTCACAACCCTAAACATATATAAGGATTGTTTTAAGGGCCGTCACAGCTGATACAACTCAATGCAAAAGTTTTTCACAAGCATATTGTGAACCAGAGAGATGTGTCCTAGTTCATCTTTCTATTCAAGAAGCTGTTGTGTTTGTATACTGTAGGGTTTTGTAACCAAGGAGCCTCATGATCTTCATTGTGTTGATGAACTGAAGAACTTTGTAGCCAACATCTTTCTCAAGTTGGTGAGTAAGCTGCGTACTGGGATTTGCACATCGAATTGGTTAGTCACATACTAGGAGCCGTGCATTAAAAGGAGAGATTGTCACTACAGAACAAGTCCAATTGAGTATTGGGGTAAGGGTTCAACTATAGGTTGGTATAAGGTACTGGAATTCCTTTACTTATAATCGCTTGTTGTGATAATAGTAAATTCTTGAGAGTGGTAACCTTAAAATTACCTAGTGTGGTTTTTGCCATGTAGGTTTTCTTAATTCATAAACAAATCACCATGTCAATTTATTTTCCGCTGTATTTTAACTTAGTTGGTGATTTGTTTGTGCTACCACGCTTATTGCATGCATATTTAATTAATTAATTAACTTGGACAATTAATTGGTTAATTCATCACAAAGGGTCAATACATTCTTGGCCTATCAAGTGGTATCAGAGCAGGCACACTCTAATTAGGTTCTAATCTTTACTGTGTGATCCATTGACCCCTATTTGTCATGGATAGAGGACAATATCTTATTATACCTCCTTTATTTGATGGCACTAACTATGCATATTGGAAAGTACACATGAGAGCTTTCTTGTAGTCATTAGATGAAAAAGTGTGGCAAAATGTGGAGATAGGCTGGACCAAGCCAAAGGAAGCACTGGCTGATTCGGATGATGCTAAAGATCAAGGCGGCTAACTTCAACGGCAGGGCATTGAATGCTTTTTTCAGTGCGGTCATGAATGAAGAGTTCAAGAAGATATCCTCTATTGAAACTATGAAGGAAGCATAGACCATCCTCTAGACAACTTATGAAGGAACCAAGGCTGTAAAGAATTCAACGCTTCAGAGGCTTATCATGAGCTTTGAAGTTATTAAGATGGAGGAGGATGAGTCATTTGATGAGTTCTATGCCAAACTCTGCCTTTAATCTTGGGGAAACCATTCCTGGACTCAAGATTGTCAGAAAGGTGCTTAGATCTCTACTTGAGAGATTTCATGCCAAGATTTCCGCAATTGAGGAATTGAAGGATATTGACAAAATTCCTTTGATAGAGTTAGTTGGCAATCTGCAGACCTATGAGCTGGGTTTAACAAGGATAGGGAAATCTAGTAAGGGAAAAGCATGGCATTGAAGGCCAAGAGCAGTGACACAGATGAGTCTTCAGACGATGAAGATTCTAAGATGAAATCCTATATCATGAGGCAGTTCAAAAAATTTATGAAGAATGCCAATGCTAAAGGATTTGATAAAGATCGCAAGCAGTCTAGCTCATCTTAGTTCATGAATCAAGACAAAGGAAAGAAGGATGCGAGGGATGGCGTTCAATACACTATTCCCTTAGGACCAAAATGCTTTGGATGTCAAGGCTTCGGACACATGAAACAAGAGTGCCCTACATATCTCAAGACCATTGGGAAGAGCAAGACATTTGCTGCTACTTTGAGCAATACCGAGCCTGAAGATGACTTCAACAATAAGGATGATGGAATCCTAAATGCCTTCACTACCACTGTAAATCCTACTAAAGGGATTGTTGAAGATGTGGATGAAAAAGAAGGCTTGGTGAAGTCTAAATTTGAGAAGATGGATGAACAAGATGACATCCACACAGCCTATGCAAAATTATATAAGGTCTTCGAAAAACATAAGAAGTTGTAAGGATGGCCACCAACAAGCTTAGTGAAGTAAGCTTGAATGAGAAGAAATTTCCACAAAGTTTGATAAAGCCAATAAGACCATTGGAGCACTGAGATTTGAGAATAATTTCTTGGCTGAGAAGACCAAGAAGCTTGAGGTAGAATTGTTCTAAGTCAGAGCTCAGTTGAAAAGGATTTCAAGTGCAAAGCTTGATGAGATGCTTAGTCTTCAGAAATCTACTTCCGATCGAACCGGTTTAGGGTATGATTTATCTTCTCCTAGTATTGCTTCTACTAGGACTACTGTTTTTGTTCCTCCTAGTAATAATGTCGAAAAATAATGATGTGCAAAATGTGTTAGCAAGTGAGAATATAGACAAGGGTAAATCTATCTTAGGAGCACCCCCTAAGTAGGATAAGAAAGAGATCAAAAACCCTAGGGCTAAGAAAGGAAACACTTAATAGCCTAAACAGAAGAAGCAACATCTTTGTCATCACTGTGGAGCTGCTGGACATACTCAACCTAATGCTACAAGTGGTTAGCCACTCAACAGAGCAACATTATGATCTCATCAGGAAACCAGAATAAATTTTCATCCTCTTTTGCTCCTCTTGGAAATCTTCTCAAAGCCCTTATGTTCCTTTCGAACTTGAACGGTTTCAATTCTTCCCCTTCAATGCCAAATTAAGGGTTTGCTAAATGGAAAGGTTCTTCTAAGGTATGGAAGGAAAAAGGCTCCAAGTGATTTAGTCACTTTTTCTCTCTCTCCCCTTCTTGTTTTTGATTTTGAATTACTTGTGTGTTTTGCTTTCTTGTTTTTAGTCAGTCTAGTTTTATGCATTACTTTGTTTAACATGGTTTTGTTTATTTATTTTTAATTTTGATTTTTTTTTTCATAAAAATAAAAATAAAAATTGAAAAATCAGAAAAATACAAAAACAATTTGTGTTTGTGTACATTGGTACTTGTATACCTTGGATGGCCATTGAAACAAAGTTTTCTAAACTTTGTATTTTTTGTACCTTAGATGAGCATCTCTATGCACAACTAAACAAGTGAGTATTGTGGCTCATGTTTGTGATAAGTAAGATTAACTAAAAGAAATGCGTAAACCATCTCACCACTGTTGCCTACCAATCATGAAATGACATTTGTATACTTCAGCATAGCAAAAGTGGAATGTCAAATGCTTAACATCATTGGGTATTTATTTTATATCTCTTATATGCCCATGCATGGTTTGCTTAAAAGAAAGATATGCAAAGAAAAATAAAAAGCAAAAAGAATCAAAATGCTTTATATATGATTGCAAGCGTGTCTTCTAGGAGATGTGGGAGTTATAGAATATATCTCGAAGGTAATAGTTCCCATCAAACAGTTATGATTGTGTGTGAGTTAAAATGATTTTCTCATATCTCAAATCGTCATAACATGTAGACACGTATGCAGTCTTGCGATATTTTTCACACATGACATACAATATTCTTTGCTACTTTTGATACATGTTCAGGTACAATGTAATTTGGTTATCATAAGGAATATGTGTTAATGTATACTCACTAAACTGTCTTAACTTGTTTTTGAAATATAAAATTGGTTAGACTTGTTTAGTGTGTGTGTGTGTGTGTGTTTTGGATCGTTGTGCTTGACATTTTTCTTGTTGAGAGATGATTTTGAGATCTTAAAATGTTGGCTGGATCTTTGGTTGAGTAGCATGTTTGATTGCATTCATGTCTGTGTTTTTCTCTTCTTTGAAAAGCTATTTTAAAGCAATCTGAACAGCTTCTAGACACCTCTCGACAGCTAAGCTATCTATCAAGCCCCTTCAGCTTCTTTTATCACATTCTCGATAGTTTCACGATAGCTACTTGATCCAATGAGGAACTTTCTAGATGCTCGATAGCTTCTTGATCCATTGAGCCCCTTTTGTTGTGGACACCTCTCAACATATCCTCGATAGCTATTTCTCATGTTTTTATTCTCGACAAATCTTGATACCTCTCGATCCATCGAGAAACTATAGTTCCTACAAATAGGGTCCGTGCAATGTTTTCTTCATTTCTGCTTGATATCTCTCGATAGAAAATGTCGTCTCACCTTCCTAATCACCTCTCTCTAACTCCAAACTTCATTCCCAAGAGATTTTAGGCCTAGATTAGTCTTTCTTCTTCTGGTAAGATCTCCCTTCTTTCACTTTTTCATGTATTTCATGTTTTTGACCTAACTTTTGGGATTTTTTGATAAACTTTGGGGTTTTTCAAAAATTTTGGACTTTTTGTGAAATTTTTGGGACGGGTTTTTATTTAAATGAGTCATGAATATTTTAGATGTGTGTTTACTTTGTTGCAATGATGTGTGCTGGTAGGTCTGGATTAGGCTAAGCCCATGATGTTTTTAAGTTTACATGTCATATGTTCATGCATACATACCTTCATTTTTCTTTATTTTGATATTGATTTGTGTTGTTGCTTTTCTGTGTGTTTCTTTCTCTCCAAGTTAGACTTCTCGGAGAACTTTTCACAACGAGGCATTCATTCAGAACGTCAAGTCGTTCTGTGATTATACAGGAGTTTTACTCCAATATACACGGATTTGATACTTCAGTACCTCATTTTATTACTCAAGTTTGAGGTACACACATCGTAGCTACTCTGGATATTGTATTTGAGGTGCTACACATTCCTAGGGTAGTGCATCCTGACTACCCTAGCTACGATCATCTAAGGACTGTGTCCAAAGATGAACTCTCGTCTCCATTTTATGAGACACCTTCATCTTGGGGTGACCGTCAAAACATCCCTTGCTTGGGCTTTGCAATAGGTCCGAGATTCCTTAATATGGTGATGACATTGATTCTCCATCCATTGTCTCACTATAACTCCATCACAGAGCCTCGTGCTTGATTTTTGTAATCCCTTCTTGAGGGATTTTCTATTGATTTTCCCTTTCACTTCATCTTATCCCTCATAGATGTCTATAGGGATACAGCGACCTATGATAAGCTCATTTTTCTTTCGGTTATTATGAAGATCCTTCGCCACTTTTTTGTCTTTTATCCCGCGTCTCCTCATTTCTCGATCATATGTACCATAGATATGGCTACCGTTAAACGGAGTGAGGCCCAGCTTCGACTGAAGTGGCCACAGACATAGATAGCAGCTCCACCAGCTTCTTCTGCTCTTTCCACATTCGCACCTTCTTCATCGGTGGGTGGTGTAACCCTCGAGGCAGTCATGGCACAGCTGCAACGCATAGATGCTTGCCTTGACACACTCAGTAATGAGTTGTGTCAAGTGAAGACCCGTGTCGACCGTATTGCTAGACGGTAGGCTCGCCTTGGTGGCTTTTTGGAGTCTCCCTCTCCTTCTCTAGAGGCATTTGAGGATGGGGACAATGATGGTGACTCCGACGACGAGGATGAGGATGCTAGCTTGCCCAGTGATGATGAGATGTCTACTTGATTTACTTACCCTTTGTCACTCGTGACAAAAATGGGGAGTAGTTTTGATATGAGAGTAGTCATATACATAGGAGTAGAGTTAGTATAGGAGATTTTTGTTAGGAGGAGTGTCTATTTTTTAGGGATGTAGTGAGGACTTATGTATATTTTTTTTTTCTTCTTTTAGAGATACATTGTTCTTACATTGTGATAACAAACCTTGTATTTATGATGTTATATATATAATGAGGTTGTTATTACAGTTCTTTCACCTATCTTTACATGTGTTGTTTCTTTTCTCTCTTTATGCACATGATTCTTATATATTGTATGCAATCTTTTATTTCTGTTTCACACTAAGTTGCTGTGATGAGTTTTGTTTAAAGTGTTTCAGAAATACAGGTTGTCAAAGTCTTCTTGCCATGAACTCTCTTCTTGCAAAGTTTTCAAGAGTTTGTGTTAGGATAGATTTTATTGTATTCAACAAGTGACTATGAGTTGAGTAATTTATGAGTTTAGTGAAAGGCATAGATCCTACCATTTGAAAGATTTGAAGTCATGGGTTCTCTTGCAGTTGCAGTATAGGAAAAAAGAAGGAAGAAGGGAAAGAAAAAGAATTTTTAGTTTTAACGCCGTTTGTTTGGGTTGTTAAATTGGACAGATGTCAAAATTTTAAGTAGAGAATCTAAGTTACTGTACCTAAGTTTTACCCAGTGAAATAATGCTATCCATAACTTATTAATGGGAAATGTTAACTAATGCGCATTGGTTTAAGGGCTATTTTTAGAAACATTTTATTGGGAAAATGATAAAACAATAAATATTTTTGATCGCTTTTTATATTTCCCATGAAAGTTGTGATAAAATTTTTCTATTTTGATTTATTAGTAATTACTTTAAGAGCATCCGTTAACATAATCCTTAATGTATAAAGAGCATAGCAAAAATGTTGGACATCCGTTATCTTCGATGAATATCAACAACAAAAAGAATTTACTCTTTGCCATAGTAAAATGTAGGTCGCACTTGAATTAGGAGAGTATTCAAGTCCTCATTCCTCACTAATCATCAAAAAATTGCAAAAAAAGATTTTCAAAAGCTTAAAAAAATGCAAGAAAGCGTCTTCTAATAGTTCATGTGTTGATTTGTGTATGATTGAGCCCGTCTGACGTGCAAAATTATTACTTTGATGTCCTTGGACAAGTGTGTAACACGTGTGGGGAGTTATGCCACGTCCTTGTATCCCGTTCTAACACTTATAGAGGCCTGTTCTATAGAGTAGATGCAAGAAAAAACTACTTCAAAAAAAATAAAATTAAACGGTTAGAAATATTTACATAATATATATGCAATGACTTTGATAATTTGAACTCACACTGCGCTACTTTCCCAAGCACTTTCAGTTTGACACAACTTAGACACAAGAGAAAGGGTGGTTGAATTACTTTTTATTACGTACAAATAGTTGACTCATATGTAAATAATATAACCAAATCATACATTAACAAATATATAAGTTATGTCAAAGTATTTATCCATAAATGAACTGAATGGGCAGTGGTGTAGGAGATAACTATCGTCTCCATATAGGCACTTAATTCTTGGCCTTTTATAGGTCCACCCGTCCATGCTTTATAGATAGCAGATATAGAATGATTGAAGATAAATCATTATTAATGGGGAAGATACGCAATCCAGCTATTTTTGGACTTCTAATTTGGTGGGCTCAAGGATATTTCGCCTCTTAGTGAGTTCTCTCCCTACAAATTTTATAATCAAAAGATAAATAAGAGTATGACTAAAAATTAGACAAAATTTGACTAGAAAGTAGTTTGCAGTTAATAGTCACAACTCCACCCAATATTTTTTTTATTAAATGTAAATTTTGAGAAATTCACCATTGAATTATATTTTCTTCTTAAATCCTCTGTGCTTGTAAAATTTCCATAGATCAAATATCAATATTTATGTCATCAATCAAATGATTAAATTGCAAATTTTTGTAATTTAAACTTATGCATAAAAATAAGTTTATGATTAGAATATTAAATAACATTTAATTGGCACGTACTTTGACATTTGTGTTAAGGACATAAAGTATATGTAATCCAACTATTGTATTTTCAAAATATGATCCATTTTAATATTTTTAGTGGGAGTTGTAGCCATTGGTTAGGTTTTCAGCCAAGTTTTTTCCCAAAAAATTATTTTTAATAAAAATTTAAACTTAAAAACAACTAATTGCTAATGATACAACTAATATCTTGTCAACCAACAATTCCAAAACTTGTAAGGGTATCTTATTTTGATATTACTCACTAAAATAGTGGAATCCGTATAAAATATGATCTTTCAACTAGTTGGAATATGGCGTATTTGAACAAAGCTTTCACTTATAAGGTGTTGCTTGAAAAGATTCAGATGCGACCAACATATTCTAAAACCTCATATAGCAAGGAACTATTCCAATTTCTAAAAATAGCTTAGTTAAATGAATGGTCGGGCGATTGGGTGATGACAAGAATACATATTGGCTTCGCATCCCCAAAGAGATATGTCATGATTTTATGTAATTGGTTTATCCTTTGACAAAACATACTTGTATTTGGGTAGATTTAGGATATTTTAAATACTTCAAGAAACCTTGTTTCAAGATCAAGTATTGAAGCTTTCAAGTCTGTTCAAGAAAACAAGTTCAGAGTGCAAAATCATTAAACCTCGACAGCTGGTCGACAGCTGCATCTATCGAGCTTAAGGAAGCTGTTCTTCATTTAGTGTGCTTGACACCTGCTTGACATTTGCTATCTGTCGAGATTTAAGATTTTCAGAATTTCAATATGATTTTCTTGGGATCCGTGAATATGTCTTTGGGCCTTCTTTTTTCCTAAACCTAGACATATAAAAGGATCAGTTTAAAGGCCGTTAAAGTGTTCACAAGTTGCACAAGTTTTGAGCAAATTCTGTTTAAGCAAATTGTGACAGGAGACGAAGTTCTTACCCTAGTTCATCTCTTTCTCTTGAAGAAGTTGCTGTGTATGTGCACCGTAGGGTTTTGTGACCAAGCATCTTCTTGATCTTCATCGTTTGAATGAACTGAAGAACTTTGCAACCAACAACCTTCTTAGTTGGTGATTGAAGTCACGTACTGGGATCCGCGCAATTGGTTAGTCACGTACTAGGAGTTGTGCATTTGAAAGGAAAATTGTCACTACAGAACAAGTCCAATTGTATTGGAGTAAGGGTTCAACTGTAGGTAGGTAAGGTACTTGGATTCTTTTACTTGTAACCGCTTGTTGTGATAATAGTGGAGTTTCGGGAGTGGTAACCTGAAAATCACTCGGTGGGGTTTTTACCGTTAGGTTTTCCCCATTCGTAAACAAATTACCGTATTATTTATTTTCCGCTGCATATTTAATTTATTGGTGATTTGTTTGTGCTACCACGCTTTGCATGATAAATTGATTAATTAATAACTTGACTAATTAATTAATTAATTAATTTCTATCACAGGGGGTCATTCAATTTGTGGCCTATCAGCTTCTATACTTCTGAATCTTCTTTGATGCTGCTTGTGCTGTAGATGTCTCAGTGTCTTCCAAGATCTCTCCCAAGATGTCTTGGTGTGTTGAAATAAATTAGGAAGGCTTCTATTTATGGGAGATTGGAGGTGGGTGAGCAACACATGGCGAAGTCTAATTGGTGACATGTATCACAGTCTAATTGGAGGAGTTTTAAGACTTTTTCTCCAAGACACATGGCATCTTTTGATTGGCCGAAATGTCTTGATTTTCAAGGTGACACATGTCAGCACCCGATTGGACTGCATATGTCATTGCTTACACACGCCGAGCTGCTTATGTCATTGCTTACACGCACTAATGTGTGATTGGTTTTTGCATTCTTTTTATGTCTTTATTTCAACGACACTTGACAAATTTTTGTTGGTTTCTGAATAGTGATAGCAAAACCTAGCAGCAGTATGTGGCGCTCTGTAATTGGCCGTATTTTATGGACTTGGTAGTATGATGTGTCAGTTTGTGATAGGTTGGGAATTTTCTCTTTCCACACACATATATATATTCCGTAATTCGTTCTACAGTTATCTCCACTATGATTTAAAAACAGTGTAGTTATAGCTTTAGGAGCAAGTGAATTTGGAGTTAAAGATGGAAGAACAGGAAGAGAGTCCAAGAGTTGGAAGTGAAAGCAGAAAAAGAGAGAGATTAATTGATGTATTGGTACCATATATTCTCTGCATAATTGCCAATTTCTTCTTCGCTGGATTGATCATAGTTGTCAAGGTCTCTTTAGAGAAAGGCTTCAGTCGATATGTGCTAGTGCCCTACGGACAAGCTTTTGGAGCTCTAACTACTGGTGTTCTTGCACTTCTCTATGAAAGGTTTCCTTCCAATTTTTCCCTTCTTTTGGCGGTCATTTCTTATTATTATTGGCGCCAATCTTCGTTTTGTTTTTTTTCTTATAAAATATTTTCGTGCATGTCTTTATAACCTTGTTAGCTTCTTACAAATTCTGCAATTAACAACTTCCATGGATTCTGGCTCATTATATCATAGACATGACACAAGAAAATAAATATGAAGCTCTTGGGTTTTGGCAAAGTATTTTGAATTTCTTGTTTTTTTGAACTTCTAAGAGTTCTGTTTGGATACCACTTATGACTAAAAATTGAAAACATTGTACCAAAATAATTTTTAAATGTGTGAATAGTGATGTGGGATCTATTTTTAATGAAAGTTTAATTGAAAAAAGAGGTTTGTGGGTCTCGTGCACGGGACCAACTGCCAGACTCTGGACATAGCTGAAAAAAATTTCAGTTGTATCCAAACGTTCACTAAATTTATCTACATAAGATGAATTTATGAATGATAGTAAATAATATTCTTTTAACAAAAAATTTGATACTCAAGTTATAAATATAGAAAATGTGTAGTGTACCACCGCGCATCTTTAGTATGAGCTTTACATCTATACCCTATAGAATGCACATAATATAAATCCTTTATATATATATATATATATATATATATATTTATTTATATATATATATTAATGGGTCTAACATGCTGTGAGAAATTCTTTACGTGGAGTAGATACAAGAGGTACTTGTTGGCTTCATAAAAAACTAATTCTTAGCCGTTAATAGAGGTATCTATGCTTTAAAAGTAGAAGATATGGAGTATAAGATACCATTTAAGAGACACCATTATGTGAAAGATAGGGGTATCTTTCCCACCCACTATAATGGTGTCTATCCTACACCATTATGTGAAAGATAGGGTTATCTTTCCCACCCACTATAATGGTTTCTATCCTAAAAAGATACCAAATCTACATGCTTTTGGACTTTATATATATATATATATATATATATATATATATATATAATTATTTTAATGTTTTCAAAATTTAGTCTACAAAAATAAAAGTTAGCTCCCCCAAATATTTGAATTAGTCCAATGATGCTCTTTAAAAAAAAAAAAAAAAAAATGTTTAATAGTTATAGAGATATAATTTTATTTTTCACAATTTTATTTTTTATTGTAAAATGTGCTTTTATATTTGTTAAATATTTGATAAAGTTTGGTATCAAACATGTCTGAATCTATCTTTTTCAACCCGTTATATGGTGATTAACAAGTTATTGACTCATTAAAAAATCTTGTCACTAAAATTGCACATAAAATGTGTCTTTAGTTGCCACATAATGAGTTAAAACAAGATAGTTTCAAATATGTTTGGAGCCTAACTTATTCCTTCAAGTTCTGGATTATTTTTATTTTTGAGAATTTCATTAGTTGAATTGAAATATTTTTTACTTACTTTACTATAAAATTTGATAATTTGTATTTAAAATGAAATTTTTTAGGAATTTCACAATAAAAATGGAAAAATCGAATTTTATTCTATGAAAGATCGCCATCAAATATAATTTTGATTGAAAATACTAAGCTCTTTTTTTTGGGTGTGTATATATATATAACTTATAAAATAAAAAAGTGTGTATATAAAAGAAAAAATCATGTGCGTGTGTGTCTATATATATATATATATATATATATATAAATGTATGTGTATGTGCGCGCGCGCACTTGTGTTTTTTTTTTGGCGGGGGGGGGGGGGGGGGGGGGGGGGGAGGGAGGGAGGGTTTGTCTTGAGAGATATATTAGTGTCGCAATTTGGGCCCCCCAAATAAAAATTTCTAACTCCACCATTGTGTGTGTGTATATATATTTACTTGTATTCCCTTTCCATCCTTCATTCTCTCCCTTCAAATTCTATAATCGAAAGATAAAATAAGAGCATGACAGAAATTATTTGTAATTTTAATTTACAATAATTTTTTTTAGCAAATATTTAAATTAAAAAAAAAAAAAAACTAATTTCTTTCGTCCTAGCTAGCAAAGTCTAAGTTGTGTCGTTGGGATTAATAACACAACGAAAGAATGTGATTTATAAGTTGCAATTGTTTGTAAAACGGCATGAATTCTCAACCAATAAATGTAAAACTAAATAAAATAAATATTTAAAAAATTATAATTATATTTAGCTCTAATTACAGAAAATAGAAAAGACAATGAGTAAAGTGACTATAAATAGTCGTAGTGTTCATAGTATGTTCCAATTGATGTCTTCAGTAATATAACTAAACTTTCCAACTTATTATGCTAAAACTAAAACAAATATATTTGAACCATTGTCTTTCTATTGAAAATTATTGATAACAATTTATCAAAAGAAGATTTTAAATATAAATAACGTATGTGCTCAAAATTAAGCATTTCTTGAAAAGATTCACATGTAACCAACTTATTCTAAAACTGATATAGTGTGTATTATTTCGATCTAACTCACGAAAACATAGTTAAATTTATTTGAAATTTGATCATACAAATATTTAAATTAGTTGTAATTTATTTGAACAGAATTTTACTTTTTCAGTGAAATGCAAATTTAAAGACAAAATACGCTTGAATTTCTACTAACCATTTAAAATTTCTTTGACAGGGATAACCACAACAAAATTAGCATTCCAATCTTGCGCAATATCTTTTTCATGGGTTTACTAGGGTGAGTAAATTGTCTACAAATGAGTCATTCAGTGTCCAAGTCTACTTTTCTTTCAAATGGCAATGGGTAAAATTTAAGTAAGCAATACATTAGGTTTAATTTTCATTGCAGTCAAACATATAACCATATTGAATTTAACCGTATTCACAAAACGTAACATTATTTTTACTTTATTGGTTCTTATAACAAAGTTTTGTAATCTAACTTATTAAAAAGAAGGTATTGTTTCTAAGTATTACCCAATGCCAAATGAAAAACGCTTGTGATGCAAACTTTTTTATATAAAAATTTACAAATTGTTGTCGTGATAAGTAATTATTGGTAATGGAAAAAAAAAATGTTATGAGAACTAGTATGAAATTAGTCACAACGATAATTTGTAAAAATATTGTAAAATAATTTGTTCATGTATTATTATTCATGCCAAGTTAATTCCTAACTAACTCTGGACTTTCTTTGTTAATAATTTAGATCTGTGTTAGCCACGACACTGTACTATGCCGGACTTGAATACACATCATCAACTTTTACAGCCGTTACAGGCAACTTACTTCCATCGATTACCTTTCTCTTAGCAATCTTGTGCAGGTATGGATCAATCACTTTTATCTATCTCCTTTGTGTGAGATACTGCTTTGTTGTGAAGAATACCCTAAACTGACTATTAAGTAAATTTAGTAAGGATAGGGATCCAGTGCAGGTAAAACAATTAGCATTTGGGCTACATAATATATATAGTGGACTTTTGGACCCTCGGGTCTATAATATATCACTCACAGTCAGAGACAATGGAATAACTCATTTAAAGAAGTTATGCTTAATTTTTATGAATTCAGGATGGAGAAATTAGACATTTCCCAACGTGGTGCGCAAGCAAAGATAGTCGGAACAGTTGTTGCATTTGCTGGTGCTACACTAATGACGCTATACAAGGGTATCGTTGTGGTTTCACTACTACCTACCCAACACTCGCATCAAACCTTCACTTCAAAAGCATCCTTGGACCAAAATTGGCTAAAGGGATCCTTCATGCTTGTCATTTCAAACCTTTCTTACTCAGCATTCTACATCTTACAGGTGACCAAAAATCATTATCCAGCAATTAAAATAGCTTTCTTGTTATCTGCTATGTTAGGGTTTATTGTTTTCTACCCTTTAAAGTTATTGGAAGGGAGCACAGAAAATGAAGATAAAAAATAAACTAGACTGTCGAACCGTGAACTGTGCCATTTCATCACAAAGCCAATTGGTGATGAGGAAGACACACTCAAATCTTTTATGGCCTTCGACGTCACACATTGCTGGCTTGTTTTTAGAATGGTTGTAGAGTAAAATTGTGGTCCCCCCAACAAAGGCAAAACACACACAAATCTAAGAAGATGCTAGACCCATCTATGTGACACCCAAAAATGACTAATTACAATTAGAGTTCTGTAAAGTTATGATTTTCAAGTATGTTTTGTTGGCTTTAATTCTATGTCAAATTTGATTCTATTTAGTAAAACATTTCCCTGTATGTTTGTGAGATTTAATGTAAGGGTTGAGTGTGAGAGTTTGGTGAAAATTTGTGAAGAATAGTGAAGTGCGCGACTTGCTCACGAGTGGACAACCCACAGAAGGCCACGTGAGAAGCACATGTTGGAAGCTGAATAGTCAACTACTAGGAAGCATTTCACGAGTCATTTTTCTACTGGAACAACTCACAAATGACCTACTAAACTTATTGCCTAGATGATTTTAAAGTGTGCTTTCCTCACTTATTTACCTACACTATATAAGCCCTCATTACCCAGGTGATAACTAGTGATAGCATTGAAAGAAGCCATTGATTGGCAGATGCAATTTGGAGCTAATTGTGGGGATAACTAGTGAAGACATGACTCGGTGAAGTCTGTTGGAAGCTGAAACTTGGAAGGTTCAATTAAATTGAGTAAATTAGGCTTGGAGGGTCTTTTTGATATCCTTGTACTCCAACTTTATTCACTAGTGGATCATTCGACTTGGTTGTTCTCAGAGAGGTACTTCGCCGAGTATGTTGGTTTCCTCTTCGACAGCACATCTCGGTGCTATCTCGTGTTTGCATCTCCTTTCTCTTACTCTTCGTGCTTTACATTTACTATTTATTGTTTATGTTTATGCACTAGAGAATAGTTCTAGTTTATTACGTTTCATTTACTCTTATTTCGCACTTAGTTAAGTAGAGTAAAGCCAATTTAGCCATAAGTTTAAAATTGAGGGTCTAAATAAGCACTTGTTGTGATTTCTAACTATGTTGTGTTGGCTTTAATTCCGTGCCAAATTTAATTGTAATTTTTTCAATCATTTTTCCTTTATGTATGTGGGTTTAATTGTAAGGGATGAGTGTGAGAGATCGGTGAAGAATCAAGCTTCAAAAGATAAACAAGTGGATTTCATGACTGGCTTGCGAGTAGCTCGCAAGAAGCAACCTGCACATGGCTGGAAGATGAACAGTCATGCTAGGCTATCATTTTCGCGACTGTTTCACGGGTAAGGCCAACCCGCGAAGGACTCACGAAAGTCTCTGTCTGGCAAAAAGTTGTGTTTTGCTTTATCAAGTCTTTACCCACATTATATATACCCTCATTACCCACAAAGCGTAAGGAGTTCTTTTTGGAGAGAAAACCCTATAAAATACACTTGAGAGTTAGAGATTGCTATACCCATAATTATTTACACATTTCCTTGTGGTTTTCCTCAACACCTACCTCTCCATCCCTAGATCTTTGAGAGGTTGCTAGCCCAAACACTTACCATACCCATATTGAGTGTAAAATGAGATTTTGGTGCTACTGGGAAGCATTGGAAGGAACCATTCATTGGTGGATGCAAACAGGGTGAATTGCGGAATTTGGAAAGTTAGAGAAGACAAGGCTCATAGAAGTCAATTGGTAGCAAGAGCTTGGAGGGCTCAAGTACATTGGGTAGACTAGGCTCGAAGGGTCTTTTGTTATTCGTGTACTCCAACTTTATTCTCTAGTGGATCGATTTCGAATTAGAGGGTCACAGAGAGGTTTTTTGCCAAGTTCTTCAGTTTTCTTTTCGATAACACGTCTCAGTGTTATCTTATGTTTGTATCTATCTTCCCTACTCTTTAAGCTTTCATTTTATTGTTGGTGAAGGATGAATATGGCTTAGGGTAGTGTTATTAGTTCATCACACTTATGTACTCTTGTTCCGCACTTAATTTAAGTTAGAGTAAAAGCAATCTAGTCGTATTTTTTAATTAGGGGTCTGAACAAGCTCTTGTGTTTTAGCACAAATCCGAGCTTTCACCTTGTAATCACTTAAATAATCTAAATCGACTCATAAGGGTGTTCACAAATTTATTTGGGTTTAGGATCTATTGCCACGCAACCCGATCATGTTAGGCTAGGAAGTTAGCAACTCAAAAATGATAAAAAAAAGAAAAAGAAAAAAAAAAGCTTAGGTTATTAACCAAACTTCAATTTTAATTTAGCACTCAAATACAACTGATTTCACTATCTTTCAATGTTGATGATGACAAAAAAGAAGAGAGGGAGGAGGGTGGGGTGAGGGGGAAGTGAATTTGAAGAGAAAGAGTGGGCTTGATGGAATGATTGAAGGTTGTGAGAGAAATAAGAGTTTGAAAGAAGAGATTGGGGAAAAACCTTTCCATTTCAATCTCATTGACATTGAAGTAAAAATAGCAAAACTCTAAAGACCATTATGGCCATCAGGTTGGCTTCCCACAACAATGATCCTCGATATCTATGAAGGCCACTTTGGCTACATGAAACTAGTTATAGGACTTTAGAATACAGGATAGCTAAGCCAATTTAGGGTTGAATTCGTGGGGAAGTTTTCAATACCTAGTGCAATGAGACTTGTCTAAAGGGATCTTGGTGTATTGTATCAACGAAACTAATCGAAACTATTAAACTTGAATTGGGTTATTTGATTTCATTGGGTAAGTTTGTTGTGTGTTTAATCCTGTCAACTTCATAGGCAAGGTAATAAATCTGCCTATTTACTAGTAAAATATGCTTAAGCATTGTTGATTTCTTTGTTTAGATTGAAGAGAGTCCTTGTTTCTTAGAACAAGTTCTTTTTTGAGATATAATTATTGCTTCTCATTTTGAATAATATTAGTAGTCTTCCCGTAAATAAATAAAAAAACTTAATACATGTCTAATGTGAGTCCCAACATTTGAATGCACACATTGTTACAATCCAAATTAATCGCACTTCACATTCTAAATCATTGGCATCCTATCACTATTGTTTTTAAATCTGTACAAGGTTCCAATCATTAAAAAAAAATATTATTAATAATAATGTTGAGTGTTCTTGTACATTGGACCCAAACCTGTTCCATATTGCATGTTAGGGTTATATTTTGTTGTAATTAGCTAATCCTTGAACAAAATGCACTTTACTTGTAATTGGAAAGATCTAATATGGGTTTAGTACTTCAAGAATGTAAGGTTGAATTTAATCAACCATTTTATTGGCTTTATTCCGTACCAAATTTGCTTGTATTTCAGCATTTAGTAACCCTGTATTTAGGTGGGCTTGTTGTAAGGGTAGTGAGTGAGATAGAGTGAAGTTTGCTCAAGAGTATGCAAGAAAACAGAGACTAGCGGCTTAGCCTGGCGGGTGACTCGCGGCTGCAAGCCGCCAGACGCAGCACACGTGCCAAGTATGCCAGGAGGTGAACAATCATGCTAGCTGGAGCACTATAGGACAAAACAGGACAACTGGCCATACGGTTATCTCGCGACTGAATCTCACGACTCAGTCAAGTTGCGAGGTCAAGCCGCAAGCCACCCTTGTTTTGTAAATCCTGACGTTTCACATTCCTCTCTCACTCTAGTATAAATACCCCTTTTACTCACAAATGTAAGAGAGTTTCCAGAGAGAATTTTAAGAGAGAAACCCTAAAGAAAAACAAGATTGATTCACCCACAATCTATACATTAGAGTCTCTTCAAATTCCTCAACTCTCTTCCTCTCCATTGTCAAATCCTTGAGAGGCATTTTATGAAACCTTTTTCTTACCATATTCATCACTGTGAGAGGGCTGTTTGGATTTCTGGAAAGCAGTTAGGAAGGAACCAATCTACATTGGTTGATGCTACGATCTAGTAGCGGAATTCGGGAAGCTAGAAAAGAAAAAGGTTCGGCGCAACCTTGTTGGAGCAAGAAGCTTAGAGGGCTTAGGTGCAATGGGTAGATTAGGCTTGGAGGGTCTATTGCTATCCATGTATCCCAACTACATTTTCTAGTGGATTGTTTACCGCTTGGAGGGCGACGGAGAGGTTTTACGCCAAGGGCTTCGGTTTCCTCTTCGATAACACATCGCGCGTTGTCTTTGTGTTTGCATCTTCCTTCCCTTTTATCTTTGCCTTTTATTATCTGCTGTGAGTTGTGATTTTAATTTGGCTTAGATAGTTTATCTAATTTTATATTATAGCTTATGTTCGTTTTCTGCACACTAGTTGTTTGACATAATGCTTGAATTGATTAATTTGTAAATTAGGGGTCTAAACGTTCAAGGGCGTGTATACACATATTTGAACTTTCATTTGGTATCAGAGTAGGTACACTTTTATTGGTTTCAATACCATTGTGTGATCCTTGACTCCCTATTGAGATGGATCGGTCTCAATCCCTAAATGCACCTCCATATTTTGATAGTAGTAATTATGCTTTTTATAAGGTTCGCATGAGATCATTTCTTTGCCCAATTGATGAATCAGTTTGGGATGCTGTTGAGATTGGTTGGACCAGACCTAAGGCAGCCAAATCCATATGGGATAAGGCAGCACTCGCTGCATCTAATGCTAACAGTAAAGCACTCAATGCTATTTTCTGTGGTGTGTCTCCAGATGAATTTCACAGGATCTCTCACATTACCATTGCCAAAGAAGTATGGGAGATATTGGAAACCACCTACGAAGGCACGAAAAAAGTGAAAGACACCAAGTTGCAAATGCTGACCACTCGATTTGAAGAGCTCAAAATGAGTGAGGATGAGTCCTTTGACTCTTTCTATAGGAAGCTAAATGAGGTGGTTGTCAGCAAGTTCAATTTGGGGGAGAAAACGGAAGATTCTAAAATTGTAAGGAAGATCCTTCGATCATTGCCGAAAAGTTTTCATGCTAAAGTGACAGTGATTGAAGAGAGCAAAGACCTTAATGACATCAAAGTCCAGGAGCTGGTTGGTTCTCTTCAGACCTATGAGATGTCATTGCCTAATCAACGGAAGAGTAAATCTCTTGCTCTTAAGGCCACTAGTGAGAAGGTGGAGGATCATGACTCATTAGGAGAAGATGTGGTTGACAAAGATGTTACTTACCTTGTGAAAAATTTTAGAAAATTCTTGAAATTCAAAAATAATGGCAAATTTGGTGATAAAAGAAAATTCCAAAGTTCAGGAAGGGAGAAAAAGGAATTCAAAAGGAAAGATGGAAAAGAATCCCAACCTACACAAGATGTCACTTGTTTCGAATGTAACGGGCATGGACACTTTAAGAAGGAATGTCCGAATTATTTGAAATCGAAAGGCAAAGTGTATGCCATGACATTGAGTGACTCGGATTTATCCGACTCAGAATCTGAAGAAAGCTGTGATGGAGAGGGGAACTACTCAACTTTTATGACTATTGCTCATGTTGAGTCTTCAGTCGAGTTGAATCTGCTTGTACGAGACCTTGGAGAACATAGTGATGAAGAATCAATGAGAATTGTTGAAGAATCAGATGCTGAAGAAGATGAAAGCACAACCAACCTTCAAGAGAATTATAACTCACTCTTGGAGAAGTCGGGTGAGTACACAAGGGTGGCCAAGGCAGCTGTGAGAAAAATGAAGAAGGCAGAGGAGGATTATAAAAGTCTCCTAATCCGATATAGAGAGGCCAAATGTGAGATAGAGACACTGAATGGTGAGTTGTCAGAAACTTACACAAAAGTGAGATTTCTTGAGCAAGAGGTTGTGCAAGCAAATGCTAAAATAGAGAGGGTCACCACCAAGAAGCTAGATGATGTTATTTCATCTCAAAAAATTTTTTTAGACAAATCCGGATTGGAATATACCAGAGGAAGTAGTTCATCTAGAATTGTCACTAAAGAAGTGAAGTTTGTAAAGGCTAAAAATCCAGTTGAAGTTGGTCCTACTGCTGAGAAGTCCAAGATTGAAGAGAAGAGAAATGTGGGGAACGAACGGTTGTTGAATTCCCGTAATCAATCTGTGGGCAGGTTTGAATCTCGTGCCAAGTCACGTCCACGACCACAAAGAGGTCCTAGAGCAACTTATGTGTGTTATCATTGCGGACTTCAAGGGCATATTCGACCAAATTGCCAAAAGTTGAGAGCAAAGAATAGTGCAACTCCTCAAAGGTCACGAGGACCTAGAAATGATAGAAGAAATTGGGCAGGTGAACAATCTAGAGATCAAAATGGTGATCCCGGAATGATGAACGTGATGATGATGATTGGTGCATCCACCAACTGCTTGGAAAGCTTCTCATGAAAGTTTGAAAGCCCTAACTCCCGTACCCAATCCTATAAGGAAATCACCCCAAACGCAAGTGACGTGTGGGTGAAAAAGGGTACTCATGCATAAGCATTACAACATGTCCATGCATTAATACTTCCTATGCTTTGCGACGATGTTTGTTTGTTTACTTGTTGTTTTTGCTGATGGTTGTTTGCTTGTATACTTGTGCATACTTTTGATTTTTTTGTTTTTGGTCAATCTTTTTCTTCTAGTGTCAAAAATCCAAAAATCACATAAAAATTAGAAAATCAAAAAGTTTGATTGACATTGTTGATCTTTTGTCTCAAAACCTGTTTTGCCTTGTACCTTTGTGCTAAAGGCTTTGTGCATTATCGAGCATTGCTTGTTTCTTTGCACTCATACTACTGTTGGAGAAATCTTGAAATCTATGTGATTGTTGTAAATAAATCTTCAAACTTGTCCTGAATGATTAGTGAATGGTTATGATGATCTTGAGACATGCATAGACTTGTGTCTATATATCTTCTCACTCTTTATTTTTGTTTTTGCTAAAAAGAGCTCACCAAATGTAAATCTCCAAATGAAAAGAGATATTGAACTGCAAAAGCCTGTCGCACATTCTAGTATTCGACTAGGAAAAAGGGTAAGCAACCTTATATTAAAGTGAATGTTTATTCAAAAAGCCAAAGGCTAGTTCTTTAAAGTGAAATATCAAATATCACTCTCACAATGAGAGGTAATTGTCTCAAATGATCAAAAAGATCAAATGTTTTGATTAAAAGTGGAGTCAAATGTAAAGCTCCAAGATATGTTATCAAGTTTTGTGGGAGGTTATATATACATATTTCTGTAATTGAGATAGATCACATGATCTAGTGCTAATTGTGTATGCCTTGGTTGAATTGATCATTGAAACTTCACATTAGACTAAGGACTATCTCATTGTTGATATCCACACACAAGTTTATGTTCAATAAATGCCATAATCATTTGTGTGATTGTACTTGATGAAATGTGTTTTCACATGCTCAATCTTTGTTAATTCAAGCACAAAAAGATTTTTGAGTGTTTTAGGTGTTTTTGGAAAGTATTTTGTTTAAAAAAAAACTGAAAATTTCAAAAAATTTTGTTTGCCTTGTTTTGGCAACTCAGTTGCGGGTAAGGCAAGTCGCGAGCCTCAGTCGCGTCTTCAGGGGACATTTTTGGCGACTTGTTCACGAGTGGAAGGTCCAGTCGCGAGGGTTACTCAAAGATTTTGGTGGCTCAGCCCGCGACTCTCTCGCGGGTAGACCTTCCAGTCGCGAAAAACACTTAGAAAATTTTTTCAAACTTTTGTCTTTGAGTGTTTTGGCGGCTTGAACTGGCGACTTGTTGGCGACTCACTTTAGTCGCGAAAAACGCGTGTTTGGCAAAAATAGGGGCAGTTTTTAAAAATCTTTTTCAGTTTTCCCTCGAACTTTTGTGACTATTCATCTTCTTTCTCAACTGTCTCCTTCTCAAACACTCCGTGTACCCATTTTCAAACTTCATTGGGCTTCATTTCTTATCCAAATCATCAAGAAAATGTATGGGTCTTGTTTTCCTCATCTCATTTTCCCTATTTCATGGATGTTTTTCTTTCCATTTGGATTGATACTATGTTCGAAACATTCCTCTCTTTGTGTGATGGGTATTGCTTGTTATGTTTGTTGTTAATCTAATCCGTTTTCATGTTGAGTGGTCACAATGTGCTTTTTCATTATTCTGATATTTGCCTGTTGTTGATTCTGAAAATCTTTTGTTAAATGGGTTTGGTATTTATGTGACTTGCTCCTTTCACTTGTTTGTGTGTTGATGTTGGCTTGCGGTTTTGGTTTACTGTGTTTTATGCTAACATATCGTGTGTGATGGCATCTTCAAAATATTCTTTTAAAACAACTTCGTTTTCTAAATGTTGTGTCTCACTACCATGTGTTCTATTTTGAATGTTCTGATTCTTCATTTTGAAATTTTATCCATGTTCATATCTTATGTGGTATGTTTTATGATATCCGTTCTTAATGTTTGAATGCTATCTTTGTATGCATATCATGGTCATGGTAAATTGTCTCATTGACAGTTCTGTTTGAATTTGTGTCTCTCTATGCTCTTTTGCACTATCACCATTTTGCTGCACCTGTCATATTGTGCACCTTAATATTGATGGAAGTTTGTTTAGGTCTGAATTGTCTTAAGTTTGTATTTATGTATTAAAATCTCTGTTTTCCTCTTCTTTTTGCATCGAATCTTGTTGATATTTATCTTGTGTGGTACTGTTGTTGGTTCTTTGTTGTGGGCCTATTCTCTTGCAGATGTCTCGTCGATCTTCCAAAGGTAAAGACATTGTTGCTGACGATCCAGCAACACCAGTTGCTAAAAGGACTCGACTCACATCACAGGCATCTCAAGACTCCAATGAGGAGAGGTTTAGAACTCCGCTTACCTCACACATCTACTCAAACATCTTTGACAAGTCAACTTCTATAGTGGAACGGGTGGTGGAGTTTAACACCTTAGGGACCACTTTTATCCCTCGTATCTTTGAGCCACGAGATTGGGCAAACTTGTTTGAGAACTTTGTTGATCCAATGGATGAACTGGTTAAGGAATGCTTCTCCAATGCAAGTGATCTTGGAGTTGAACTTGTTTTCTGGGTGAGAGGAAAGGAATTTGGCGTTTCCCCAAACTCCATCGCCAATGTTCTCGGCATCACTAGACCTCAAAATGTGGATCTAACTCCGTACGATGATCAAACTCCAGAGATTCAAGACATTCTACAAATCCTAGGATCTAATCATGAAGTATCCATAGCAGGCACATACATCAGCACCGCAAAGTTTGCACCAGAGCTGACCACACTGAAGTTGATCATGTTCTCTAATCTCTATCCATTGTCCAACACTACATTCATAAATCTTGGGAGAGCTCAATTCCTTTGTGATCTTATTACAGGAGCCCTCATTGATATCTGTGCTCACATCTTTTACACCATGAGAAAGACCGCGGTTCGTATTGCAACTCGAGGAATTATTCTATTTTGCAGCCTCATCATGAAGCTCATTCTTTGTGAAGGCATTGTTCCTCCTACAGATGGAAAAATGTTAACCCATCAGCGTCCTATTTCCATGTACTCTCTTCAAGCTAGTAGAAGTCACTCCTCTAAAACTCCAAAGAGTGCACACATCTCTCCGGTTACTCCATCTGCCCCTGAGTCAGAGACACATGCACATACCACATCTACTTCGCATGCTATTCCTGAAGTTCCACAAGCTAGTATTCCGCAAGCACAGATTGATCCTCATACTGATAGAGTGGGCAGTTTACTTGAACATATTCAGAAACACATTGATGAGATTGTGACACTTCTCTACTCCACAAACAACCATGTTCAAATGCGTCTCGAGACTATGGAGAATCAGCTAGACGCTATTCAACGAAAGTTGGACAACAGCCTTTAGCTATTCGTGCCAAAAAGGGGGAGAGCATTCAGTAAGGGGGAGAAAGTTCAAAGGGAAGTGTGCATAGTGATACGGGGAGTACACACATACTTTTGACATACTTTTGTTTTAAGTCTTATCCTCTAAACTTATAGGTTTATGTTTTTGGACTTTTAGCGTTTATATGGGTTTGATACACTGTGGTTTTGGTGTGTTCTTGTTTCTAACTCATAACTTATAATCTTGGTTTAATCTTTTATATACATTGTTGATGTTTTTCAGGATATATTGTGCTTTGTACCCATGTGCTTATGTAAGCTTTTAAGGTTAATGTTTTTATGCATATTCTGTAGGCTTTATGGTTTGTATCTTGCTTAATACAGCCTTTTATGTTATGTTGAAATCAGTACTTCTATCTAAATGTCTTGCATTTTGATTTATGTACTGTCACTCTTGTGCCCTTGTAGGATTGTTCCTAGATGCATATACTTTGTGTATTATGCATTGGTTAAGTGTTGAGCATACAAGTATCTTGCCTTGTTCTTGTTAAGTTGTATGTTCAAGTGTTCATTCCAAGTGTGAATGAGCACTGTGATCACTACCTTGTGGTGATTACTTGGTTGATCAAGCCTTGATTTGAATCTTCACTTCATCTTTGCTTGATCACCTTAAGCTTGTTTCATATGCATTTTATGTTTTTCTGCATACAATGATCATGGTATATTGTTGTATTTCAGGAGTTTCATGTTCTTATGATTCAAGTGCTTCACAGCTTCTAGAGTTAGGTGTGAGTGAGTTTTGTTCAACTGTTCCCAACTCACATGTTAAGTCCAGAGTCTGTTTTAGGGTTTTGTCACGGAATAGCCAAAGAGGGAGATTGTAAGGTTGAATTTAATCAACCATTTTATTGGCTTTTTTCCATGCCAAATTTGCTTGTATTTCAGCATTTAGTAACCCTGTATTTAGGTGGGTTTGTTGTAAGGGTAGTGAGTGAGATAGAGTGAAGTTTGCTCAAGAGTGTGCAAGAAAACAGAGACTAGAGGCTTGGCCTCGCGGGTGACTCGCGGCTGCAAACCGCCAGACACAGCACACGTGCCAAGCATGCCAGGAGGTGAACAGTCATGCTAGCTAGAGCACTACAGGACAAAACAGGATAACTGGCCATACGGTTATCTTGCGACTAGATCTCGTGACTCAGTCAAGTCGCGAGGTCAAGCCGCGAGCTACCCCTGTTTTGTAAATCCTGACGTTTCACATTCCTCTCTCACTCCAGTATAAATACCCCTTTTACCCACAAATGTAAGAGAGCTTCCAGAGAGAATTTTAAGAGAGAAACCCTAAAAAAAAACAAGATTAATTCATCCACAATCTATACATTAGAGTCTCTTCAAATTCCTTAACTCTCTTCCTCTCCATTGTCAAATCCTTGAGAGGCATTTTACCAAACCTTGTTCTCACCATATTCATCACTGTGAGAGGGCTGTTTGGATTTCTGGGAAGCAGTTAGGAAGGAACTAATCTACATTGGCTGATGCTACAGTCTAGTAGCGAAATCCGGGAAGCTAGAAAAGAAAAAGGTTCTGCGTAACCTCGTTGGAGCAAGAAGCTTGGAGGGCTTAGGTGCACTGGGTAGATTAGGCTTGGAGGGTTTATTGCTGTCCATGTATCCCAACTACATTTTCTAGTGGATTTTTTACCGCTTGGAGGGCGGCGGAGAGGTTTTACGCTGAGGGCTTCGGTTTCCTCTTCGATGACACATCGCGTGTTGTCTTTGTGTTTGCATCTTCCTTCCCTTTTATCTTTGCCTTTTATTATCTGCTGTGGGTTGTGATTTTAATTTGGCTTAGATAGTTTATCCAATTCTATATTATAACTTATGTTCGTTTTCCGCACACTAGTTGTTTGATATAATGCTTGAATTAGTTAATTTGTAAATTGAGAGTCTAAGCGTTCAAGGATGTGTATACACATATTTGAACTTTCAAAGAAACATGTTGTTCAAGTCAAGTATTAAAGACATGAAGATTAGTCCAAGAAACAAGTTAAGAAAAGCTGTTTATTAAGTCTCGACAGATAGCTCGCTAGATGTCTGCTATTGAGACTTAATGTGAAGCTCGATAGATAACTCGACAATAACTCGATCTATTAAGAATTACGATTTCAGATTTTCTAGATCTGAAATTCAGCCCAATCTTGTATATTTGTTTGGGGCTTCTTTTCTCATAACCCTAGATATATATAAGGCTTATTTTAAAAGTTGTCATATACGAATACAATGACCAAGAGACTTATATTCTCTATGTGAAGCTATTACGTTTGTACACCATAGGGTTTTGTAATCAAGTGCTTCCAAATCTTCATCGTTGATGAAGTGAGGAACTTTGCAGCCAACAACATCTATTCAAGTTGCTAGAGTTAGTCACATACTTGGGATTTGTGCAAAGAGTTTGTCACAAATTGGAGGTTTGTGCATCAAGGGAAAGAAGGCTACTACAAGATGAAGTCCAATTGAGTATTGGAGCAAAGGTTTAACTATAGGTTGGTATTTTGTGACAGACCAAGGGTAGTTGGCAAGATTGCTTATATTTGTAATTGCTTGATTGTTGATTAGTAGATTCTTGAGAGTGGTGACTTTAAAATCACCCGGTAGAGTTTTTGCCTTGCAAGGTTTTCCCCATTTGTTAACAAATCACCGTGTTTAATTTATTTTCGACTGCACTTAGTATTTTTGGTGATTTATTGATACCTTCACAATTTGCATGCAATTGAACTTAATTAATCAACTTAGGTAATTGAATTAATTAACCGGGTTCAAGCTATCTTAACCCAACATAGCATTCTTTCTTATATTTCAGTGTGGGACTTCAAAAAACTCTTTCTCAAGACAAAACTAGTCACCCTTTGAAAAATTAACAAGGATTTTAACGATATATTTACTTATAAATGAGCTATTCTTTCTAAAATCTCAAAAATGTGTTAAAACACAGAACTATTTAGACCCCCAAATTAAAAATTATGGCTCGATAGATTTTACTCTAACTTATACTAAGTGTGGAATAGAGTAAATTCGAGTGGATAAACAAATAAATTACTCTAAGCCATATTCAATATAACACAACAGTAATATGAAAGCTAAAATAGTAGGGAAGAAGAATGCAAACACAAGATAACATGCTAATGTGTTATCGAAGAGGAAACTGAAGTACTCAGCATAAAATCTCTCCGCCACCCTCCAAGCAGTAATCGATCTACTAGACAATCAGTTGGGATACATGGATTAGCAAGAGATCCTCCAAGCCTAATCTACTCGATGCATCTAAGCCTTCAAAACTCTTACTCTAACAAGGCTTCTCGAAACCGTGTCTTGACTAGCTCTCTGGATCCTACAATACACCCGATTGCATCCCCCAAAGCCTGGCTTCTTCCAATGCTTCCTAGTAGTATCAAAACCTCACTAAACACTTTGAAAGGGTGTGGTAAGTATTTGGGCTATCAACCTCTCAATGGTATGGAAATGGAGAGGTAGGAGTTGAGAAAATTCACAAGTAATTGTGTAGAGAATTGTGGGTATAACAATCTCTAACTCTCAAGGTTTGTGGTTAGGGTTTTCTCTCAGAAGAACTCCTCAACATATGTGGGTAATGGGGGTATATATAGTGTAAGTACAGATAGTGTGTATTAGAAATGACAGTTCTGCAAAACAGAATGTTTCGTGGGTATCTCGCGAAAAGGCCTTACCCGCGAGACACTTGCAAAAACTAGCTGTCTCCATCCTGTCCTGACTCTTCGCATTCCAGTTATGTGCAAGGCACATGCTTCACTCAGCAGGAAGCTTACTTGCGAGATACCTGTGAAAGCAACTTCAGTCTTCAATTGCCTTGAGTCTTCACACTCTCTCTCTCTCACACACACACAATCCTTACAAATAAATTCCACATGAAATACAGGGTAAGCCAACAAAAACACTTTTTTAACTTTGGCACGGAATTAAAGCCAACAAAAACATAGTTGTAAATTATAACTTTACACTTTCATTTTATTTTTCATCGTTGAATTGGAAAGGTCCTGCAGTAAGGAAGTCTTTATAGGCCTATTTCCTCTTTCTTTTATTTATTTTTCATTTTACTTAACGAGGAAGTATGTTTAAGAGTAATTGTTCTCAAAATTTAATAAGTTGAGAGTCATATATTTAATTTAAGTATTTATTATTTATGAGGTCATTGTCTAATCCTGAATCAAAACTTAGTCTATTTTTTAATTGAAATTTTAGTTCAAAACTTTTTGGATTGAAATGTTTCTATGTTGTGGTATGTAAGAGGCAGTGTGTAATAGATATTACCCACTTCAATATGCCCTACTTACACTTTGGAAACTCTTTTGAATTGAAGGTAGGCATATGCTACTATAACGAAAGCCACACAATACCCAAAGTCGCATATAAGTAGTTTTGATACCATTTTTCAAGAACCATGTATTCCCAAAATCTAAAACTATTATCACCATTTTTATTTTCTTTTATAACGATTAAAGCATTTAAAAAAAAATCAAATTTTGATTTACACAGTTTTTTTTTTTTTTTTTTTTTTTTTTTTTTTTTTTTTTTTTTTTTTGTTTTTTTGTTTTTAGAAACAAACACACAAGGGATTTCCTAAATCCTAAGCATTCTTGATTACCTTTTCTCCATGCAATTTTTATGTTTCCCTGCCTTGCTTGCATTAGCTAGAGGATAACATTGTATAAAACCATATATTGTTTATACTTTTTGTGATGATACTAACTGATGTCTGATGATTAATCCAGGCTAAAACAATTAAGGAGTACCCATCACCTATAGCTCTTACAGCATTGACATGCTTATCAGGCACGTTACTCTCAACAATCATGGCAGCAATTTTTGATCATAAACTTTCCTCTTGGAGGTTGTCATGGAACATCACCCTTCTTGCTCCCATTTATAGTGTGAGTTCTAGAACATTACCCATTTTTCAAGGAATTAGAATATATGGAATTACATATTGTACATAGTTTTATACATAATTTAAGCTGTTACGTAAATGTCACATTTTATAGGGAGTTGCAATATATGGAATTTCGTATTATCTTCAAACATTGGTTTCACAAAGAAAAGGTCCAGTTTTCATGACAGCATTTAGACCATTGAGTACTCTACTTACAGCTATTATGGGACTACTAATTTTAAGAGAGGCATTGCACTTGGGAAGGTATATACATTTACTTGCTTGGATCAGTTCCCCAATTGTTTGAGATTTTTTATTTTTTATTTATTTATTTTTATTGTATTATTATTATTGTTATTTTTTTTTTTTGTGGTTTACAAGCCTTTTCTTTTTTCTTTCAAAGGAATGTGAATGGTAGATTCTGATTTATTACTATTTTCAAACATTTGCAGTATCTTAGGAGCTATGTTGATCATTCTTGGTTTGTACATGACTCTATGGGGAAAAGAAAGTGAGAGAAAGAAGAAATACATTGAACGTGGAAGGTATGGGCAAACTACTGAGATCAAATTAGAAAATTGTAATGAACGTTGATAAGTACCTAATGAAGTCCGTATGAGTTGAATGAAATAAGTAGTAGGGCCCAAGATAGTTACTCATGCTTTGATCTTCAGTACACTTGATAGTTGAAGACTTGGCAGCAACTTTACTCCACCAATACTAGCAATATGGATTTGATCTCATGTAGGTACATGCTTGTAGAGTTAGAAGATTACGGAGTCTCATGGTTCTCACAAGAGTAACTCTCAAGACTTGAAAAACATGTATTAGGGTTTTGTTTTTATACCTTGCAGTGTTAGACTCAAACCCTAAATGTTTCGCGGGCTGTTGGGCTTCAATTAAAATTCTGCAGATCACAATTTGATTAGTCGAAAATCTCTCCTGATCAATCGAGCTTGACAGTTTTTTAATTTTTCTTTCTGCAATTTGTATGTTTTTGAATCTTGACCTGTATCAATTTGAGTAAGGTCTAAACCACTTCTAAGACACTAAGATCTTATATTAGACATTTTCTTGTTCTCGGTTTCCCAACATACAACAAAATTAGAACCTAAACATTTAAATCTAAATATTTAGAACCTAAAACCAGGAGAAAATGGGCTTTTGCCCTTTTTAAAAAAAAAAAATAAAAAAATCCAGCATTTTGCCAACTTTCTCAAACTAATTAGGGAAATGCTTCTGTTTTGAAACTTGATTTTCTAAAAATCGAGTTTCAATTTAAAACTCGATTTTTGGACAATCGAGTTATAACAAACTGAAAATTTAATATAAAAAATTCAATTCCATGTGAAGTACTCAAGTTCATAGAACTCGATTTCCATGAAAAAATTCAAATGGAACTCGAGTACTTTACATGGTACTCGAGTTCATGGAACTTGAGTTCCAAAAAAAAATGTTTTTTTTCTAAGTCCATGTTCGCTATAACTCGATGTTCCAAAAATCGAATTATATATTTGAAACTCGATTTTTAGAAAATCAAGTTTCAAAACAAGGACATGTCCCTAATTAGTTTGAAAAATGAGGCAAAATGCTGGATTTTTTGTGTGAAAGAGACATTTGCCCATTTTGGCCCCTAAAACTAGAATTAATCTATTTTGGCCTGAAGTTTATATAGCTTTTATTTTTTATTTTTTATTTGATGGGACTGAACCACTATAAAAAATTATTCCCTTGAGAACATTCAGAAAGCACTAGCCTCTGTTAAAGTGCAAGTGGAATCAATGTAGAATTTGCATTCAGTATTAGGTCGATTGGGTTTTGTGCACAATCGAAAAACATATAAGATTAATTTATTGTCTTTTATTTAGTAATTAATAGTTTGAATTACATTAATTGAAAGGAGAGAACATAGTACTGCTCCTTAAATGGTTTATTTTTGGTTTTTCAATTACAATCGCCTATATAATTTTACGGATAAATACAGTAAATATAGTACTATCTTTTCTAAGATATTAAATTCGATAATGAAGTTATTTTGGTTAATTATAGTTGATTTCAATAATTGCAGAAATAAGATACAATACCTAAAAGAAAATAATACGTTTGGAATAAAGGGAGTTAGAGGAGGAGAGTACATTATAGTCATCTGCTATTCACACATTGGTCCAATATCTCTCCATTATTTTAGTCAAATTAAACTCCGTATGAGTTGAATGAAATAAGTAGTGGGGTTGTACGTACTAATTTTAATGGAAAGGGCGTGCGAGTGTTGTGGGTGGATTGGGACCCAATTTTGTTTCATGCTTTGGCATTGCATGGAGGAGGAATTGAGAAAAGAGAATCTATTCTTTCATAGCTTCATCACTATGAAAAGGATTAGCATTATTGCCGTTGGTGGCAATAATATTTTCATATATACCATCATCTATTCAACAGTTAAATGGTGCAAGAGTAGGAAGTGAAAGCAGTAAAAGAGAGAAATTGA